>NC_089503.1:389443180-389618875 GCF_036850995.1 Saccopteryx leptura
GTGCAATACTAAGTGTTCCATTGAGACTGGACTATCAGCTTTTTCAGATTAAAAAACAAATATATTCACATAAGAGACAGGGACTGGACCAACGATGAGGAAGCGAACAGGAGAGGAAGCCTTCACGGCAAAACCGGACTGTTGCTCTCATCATATAGAATCTGCTCTGTTCAGTAGAGAGATACATGCATAAAGACCATTCCCAAGAAAATAATAGAATTGTAATTGTGTTTACGAAAAGACAATATTAAGCTTTGAATGATGAAATTTTCTTATTTTTAAAACTTTGTGGTCAATACTATTTCCAGCACCCTTCACACAGAAAGTACAGGTCAGAGACAGTTTACTTTTCCATGTGTCCTATTGCATGTCCTCCTTTTGAAAATTGTATATTTTTAAGTGCACTTTGTCATTTGATACTGGTATCAAAATCATACTGAAGAATAAACAATGGGCATGTCTGGATATTTTTAAAGTCCAGAAAAAACTTTGTAAAATATTTGGAGACCTTGAAACACCTGAGTCATATGATCAAGGAGAGTGGAAGATGATGTCCCACTCTGTCACATCTGACCAGTGAATGATATAAGTTATCATGACACAGGCTGTGAAAAGACAATGGAGAGAGACAATGAATGGTGAAAGTTTGGATTCTTTTCTTTCAAGGATTAGAAGTATTAATTGGTCCTCAAACTTGGAATACTTGACAGAGGTCTAAAGTTTGAATATTTTTCAGAAATATATACATTTATATTCATATATATTAATACATGCTAATATAAACCTGTGACTTATGTAAACATTAAAATTCTCGTTTCCATCACCTTAACAGCCTTCATCTCACCAATGTCTTACTGAAACTGAGTCAATTTACTGCAAGACTGAAGCCGCCAATGTTTACAGGGACATGATTCCGTAAAGTAAAAAAGAAGGAAGGAGAAAGAATGGAAGGTAGGAAAGAGAAATAGACAGAGTTCCAAATAAAAGAAATGATTTCTGAAAATCAAGTAAGGGGATCCCTGGTCGGTTGTCTCAGCTGTAGAGCATTGGCCCGTCGTGTGGAAGTCCTGGGTTTGATTCCCGTCCAGGGCACACAGGAGAAGCGCTCATTGCTTCTCCACCTCTCTCTTTCTCCTTTCTCTCTGTGTCTCTTCTCCCCTCCCAAAGCCAAAGCTCAATTTTAGCAAAGTTGGCCCCAGGCGCTGAGCATGGCTCCATGGCCTCTGCCTCAGGTGCTAGAATGGGCCGGTTGAAATGGAGCAATGCCCCAAATGGGCAGAGCATCGCTCCATGGTGGACATGCTGGGTGGATTCCAGCCGGGCACATGCAGGAGTCTGTCTCTCTGCCTCCTCACTTCTTACTTCGGAAACAAAATCAAGTAAGAAACAGTAGACATCTCACTGGAAGACAGGCCAGTGGAAGGTACTTTTTATAAAAAGGTCAGTAATGTCAAAGCTGAATATAAAGCGGATGTTTTCAATTGGATCAAGAGTAAAAAAAAATCAGTAATTTTACCTATTTTTTTCTCCAATTCATCTGAAAAAAAAAATTCAATGTCAATTTCATGGTAATCAACCACTAAGAGAATTCAAATTTACTGATATATTTAACTTTAAATTTAACCTCACCACATTTCATAATAACTCACAAGCACACAGCAAACCAGACGTGCCTCCCCTACACACACACCTAAACACGGGCTCCGAGCTCACTACCGTCCACATTATACTATAGTAAATAGGAAAGTTGAACAAGGATTTATTGAATAAAATATTATAAAATTTAGAAAATATTGGTTTTCCTGTTTAAACACGTCAGTGAGTCTCACTGCTGTGGCAGCGACATCGTGCAGAGTGGCCACCACACTGTGGAAGGAGCACTGACACACAGCTCCTCTCAGTGACACAGGGTCAGGGGTCTGGGTGCCTGTGTTCTCTGTGTTTTTGTCTACGGATTGTTTGTTAACCACACTGTATTTGAGTTTCTGTTTTACTTCATTATTGAATGAAGAATATCTTAATACTTATGGGTGTTGAATTCAAGGTAGAGAAAGGACTGGGATTCTCTGACTGAGATTCTGTTTCTCCCTTGATCTTACTTTGCCTCTCTGTTAACCAAGAAACAAATTTTCAAGCACACATATGGACAGGATTTCTACACATGGTAAAGAAGAGGGAGCGAAAGCGTTCTTTCTGCTATTGGTTGTTTCTGTCACATGGACAAGTCTCGTCTACTCCATGAATAAAGAATATACTTGGAAATCCATTTCACTGAAATCACCACTACAATTAGAAAAATACAATGTGACATGTGATGACATAAATATTTAAAATAAATAAAATGGTGACAGAAGGATGCATGAATGGGGTGGTGAAACATTGTCATGTACAGATGAGGTGTGATACAATTCACCATTGCAACCTGCATAGTTTCATTAAGCAAGGTCATCCCAATAAATTCAATAAATTATTAAAAGTCCCTTTAAATAAGAAAAATGAAGCATATTTAAAACTTTCTGTAAAATTTAAAAATATTTATTTGATACAATTTAATAAAATTTTTTTATTTCTTTCAACCTCTATGGTCAACTATAATATATTTGTTATGTTAAAACGGTCTTTGCATGCATATATATATATATATATTATACATACACAGACACACACAAACATATATGTAAGCATTCAATTCTAATTTCACAAACTTCACTGTATAAATTTGAAACAACCACTATACAACACTTACTAAAAGATTGCTCGTATAGGTTATTAAAGGGTTAGGTTCTTATGTGTGTCTATTTACAATGTTCTTTTACACCTATTTATTCTCTAACTTAGTGTTTCTGAGTGTCTGTGTTACATCAGGGCTGAAGGAAGCTGAGTGAATCAGCAGAAGGGAATAAATGACAATGAGGGAGGTTCTGTATCAAAAAGCAGAGCTGTTCTCAGAGAAAACTTACACCCAAAATCATTAAAAGTACCTACACTTCCAGACATGTTATTGATAAAAATAATTTTACAGAAAGGCTCTGGTTCCTTGATGCAACAACAAGACAATTGGAGAGGTCATAATGGGAGAAACTGAATAACATGTGAAGATGGAGAATCAGAGTTGGGAGGACAAGATGCTGAGGTAATAGTGAGAAGGTCACTGAGAGGGAGGACAACAGTGTAAGGAGATGAAAGAATAACAAGTGGGGTAGGTTATCGGTACTGATCTTTCTGCTGTTCTGTCGTATCTGAAAAGGAAAAGGAAGAAATAAAGAAATCATTTCAAGTGAAAACAGACTGTCTGGTAGAAAGGGGAACAGAAATGGGTCCCCATTGGTTGTTCACACTAAAGTTCGCATTGACCCACGTCTGTGAAAGTAGGAACCCTGAGGTTCTGAAGGACATGTCACCCATTGAAGGCAATGCTGTGTTCCCTCCCCTGTTCTTGTGCACAAGAAACTAAGTCAGGAAATAAAAGTTTGAGGGAGTTAGGTCAGAGATTCGAGGATGTGCAATATAAGCATTCTCATATCAGAGGAATATCACCTTTTTCAGATAAAAAAGAAACGTATTCACATGTGAGATGGGACTTCACCAGTGAGGAGGAAATGTACAGTAGAGGCCCCAATCTCTACAAAACTGATTTTGGTTCATTAGTCATATAAACACTACTCTGTACATTTGAGGGTTATGTCCTTGAAGACCATTCTTTAGAAAAAAATTATATGTATTTGTAACTGGGGATAGAAAAGCATAATATTGAATGACGTCAGAGAAATGGCACTATGAGGGGTGATCCTCATACCATCCTCTGAAATTTCAACAGATTTAACAACAAGAGACAGAAAAAAATCTCAGGAGCATCTGAAATATACACACACCAAACAAAGGTATGATTGGGGTAAAGGGTGGCTGAATATATAACCCACTCAGAAGGAATTAAGACAGAGAACGGAGTATTCCACTTTCCTCACTGACCTGAGGAAGGGCTGCTTTCAGTTGGATCCGAGATGAAGGGAGGGCTAGAGGAGAGGGAATAAGCTGGGCTAGGGCAGAGATGTTCAAGCCAAGGAGAGAGTGTGCCCAGAACTCAACTCGATATTGGCAACACAGAACTAATGCCAGCAGCAAACCCCCGCAGAGGTGAGCAAGTGGGTTGCCTGCAGCGACTGATACAATAGCAGCTTTGGGCTTTATTCACTCTTGATCTCCTGGTTGATGAGCATGGGCAGTGTGAGAGTGGTTCCACCTGGCGCTCTGGGTGTGGGTGCCCATGTTTCGGACGGAGGGGCTGGGTCAGAGACTGTCAGTAGTGGTCTTCTGCATGGCCTGTAGCCAGAGTTTCTATGCAATCCTGGCTCCCAGGCCAACAGCCAGTGGGAAGTGCTTGGGGACCGGGTTCCCTATGCCTGGACCTGTCCAGGTGGAGCGCTACCACCAGCCAACACAGGCTACCAAGCACATTCCCACGGAGGAGATCTGCGGAAGTGCTGGGGAGCTGGGGCTGTGAGTGCAGGCAGCTTGCTGGAGCAGGCAGACTCTGAAGAGCAGACCCGCAGAATAATGAGGCAAACTAGACCTACCCCCTAACCCTTAGAAAGGAGCCTAACCCACAGTCTGCTCACTGCCCTGCTGGCTTACGCTGGTGGCTCTCGCTGGCAAAGCCTTACTCAGAACCCTGCATTGAGTGGGGATAAAGGGAAGATTTGGCAGTTCTTAGAGCCTCTTGCTCTCCAGGCAGTGCCTGGGGAAACTTCACAGCTGGAGCCTCAGGCTGCTGGATCAGGAAGGAGAGACAGGGGGAGAGGCTCCGGGAAAACGGACTCTTCATTGTTGGAGCCTGCAAAAGCTAACAAGCCCCGACTACAAACGAGAATGAGGTCTAGTTTATGTCATCACCATAACAAACCAACAGAAAATCTCTGCCTAAGAGTGCCACAGGGGCAGAACCTGGGGTACAGCACCACCGGGCAAAAAGAGAGAGAAGAAAGATAAAAAAAGAAGATAACCTCTCAAAACCAGGAAAAATCCACAGTGTATAACTTTTCCATTTTTTTCTTGTATTTTTTATTTATTTATTTTTCTTCCACTTTGGTCATGATTCTGTCTAGTGAATACCCTTCATCTCATCAATGTCTTAATGTAACTGTGACAATTTACTGCAAGACAGAGCAGCCAAAATTTACAGGGAAATATTTGTGTAAAATGAGAAAAGAAGGAATGGGAAAGGATGGAAGGTAGGAAACAGAAATGGAGCCACAGATGGGAGAAGCGCTGTCTCAGAATTGAGGAAAGACAGTGAACATCTATGAAGATGACAGACCAAGAGAAAGAAGTTGGATAAAAAGCCCAGAAATGTCCAAGAGAAAAATAAACCAAATGTTTTCAAGTGGATCAAGAGTAAAAGAATATCAGTAATTTTACCATATTTCTTCTTAAATACTCCTGAAAAAAATATATCAATGTCATTTTTATAGAAAACAAACACAAAGAGAATTCAAATTTACTCATAAATTCAAATTTATAAATAGGTTAATTTCAGATGAACACACACACACACAAATCACACACACCACCCTCCCCCGAAACAGACTCGTACACAATAGCTCAGAGCTCACTATTGTGCACAGGTGTTCTACGTAAATGAAAATGTGGAAAAGAAAGTTATTTTAGTAAAATAATAAAAATTTTAAAATACTGATTTTTCTAATTAATTTATAAAAAATTGTTTTTGAAAATATTTTTTATATTAATAGTACAGAGAAAATGGATGAGAGGTAGGAGGGAAGCTATGGACTCACAGCTGCTTCACTGTAGCTGTAGCTGCTGCCCTGGGTGCCGTGTTCGGGCAAGTCCAGGGTCAAACTGACAACCTCAGTGTTCCAGGTCCACACTCTATCCACTGCGTGACTGCATGTGAAGCTAAAAATAGTCTTGGTCTATTTGAAATACTTATGTTCCTGTTACTGTGTTTATAGCTTTGTATGGTCACTGGATAATTTAAACACATCAGTGAGTCTCACTGCTGTGGCAGCAACATCGTGCAGAGTGGCCACCACACTGTGGAAGGAGCACTGACACACAGCTCCTCCCAGTGACACAGGGTCAGGGGTCTGGGGGCTGCGTCCTCCATGTTTTTGTCCACGGATGGATTTTTAATCACAATGAGTTTGAGTTTCTGATTTAACTCATTTTTGAACAAAGGAAATCTTACTTCTCATAGGTGTTTAATTCAGGACAGAGAAAGGATTTGGATTCTCTGACAGAGATTTTGTTCCTCACTGGACCTTACTGTGCCTTTCTCTTAATGAAGTAACAAATATTTAAGCTCACACACATGAGACAGGTGTTCTACACACTGTAAAGAAGAGGCAGCAAAAGTCCCCCATCTGCTAATGGTTGTTTCTGCAATGCAGCCGATAATTGTGTGTTCCATAATAAAGAATATACCATGGAAATCCATTTCACAGAAATCATCACTACAATTTTAAAATACCATGTAGTATACAGAGACACAAAGATTAAAATAAATAAAAGGGTAACAGAAGGATAAGTGACTGGGGTGCTGAACACACTACACCGAACACATGAAGTATGAGAGAATTTTGCACCTGAGATCTGTTTATTTTTGTTACTCAAGGTCACTCCAGGAAATCCTATAAAAGATAAAAAAAAAATCCGTTTTAAATAGGAGAAATGAAGTGTATTTAATAAACTCTAAAAAATTTTAAAAATATTCTTTCTGGTATGTTTTATTTATATTTATATTTATTTATTTATTTTATTTTTTTGTGACAGAGACAGTGAGAGGGACAGACAGGGACAGACAGACAGGAAGGGACAGAGATCAGAAGCATCAATTTTTTGTTGCGGCTCCTTAGTTGTTCACTGATTGCTTTTTCATATGTGCCTTGACCAGGGGGCTACAGCAGATTGAGTGACCCCTTGCTCAAACTGGCAACCTTGGGCTCCAGTTGGTGAGCCTTGTTTGAACGAGATTAGCCCACACTCAAGCTGTGACCTTGGGGTTTCGAACCTGTGTCCTCCGCATCCCAGTCCGATGCTCCATCCACTGTGCCACTGCCTAGTCAGGCTCATTCTGATATGTGTTTATTTATTTTTTATATAGACAATTAAATTTAACAGGGTGATATTGGTCAACCAGAGTACATAGTTTTAGAGAAAACATCTCCACATCATTTAGACAGTCGATTATGCTGTATACCCATCACTCAAAGTCAAATCATCCTCCGTTACTCTACATTTTGCTTCTTTATGCCCCTCATCTTCCACCTCTCTCCCCTCCCTTCCCCACTCCGGTAACCACTGCACTTTTATCTATGTCCAGGAGTCTCAATTTTGTAGTATTCTTGATCAGTTATCACTGTATGTAGACCACTAAGAAATATCTGTCATATTTAAACTGGTCTGTGGATGTTCATGTGTATATATATGTGTTCAGTTCTAATTGCAGTGACTACACAGTCTAAGATTGCAAATATTACTGTACAAGAGTGACTGAAAGAATGCTCATGCAGGTAAATACAGTTTAAGGTTCATGTGAATGTGAATCTATTCACAACGTGTTTGTCCATCAATTAATTTGCAACCTTATTGTATTTGAGTGTCTGTTTTAATTCAGTCCTGAATGAAGCTGAGTGACTCAGATGAAGGGAAAGAAATGACAGTGCGGGAGCTTCTGAACCACATGACCTGAGCTGTCCTTGGAGAAAACTTACACTCAGAAACTTTAAATGTACCTAACCTTCCAGATATCTGATTAATAAAATTCACTTGACAGAAAGGTCCTGTCTCCTTGATTGCAACAACAAGAAAAATGGTGGGATAATAAAGGGAGAAATTAAAAAGAAAATGAAAATACCTAATCAGAGTAAAAAGGCTAAGACACACGGAGAAAAGAAGGGAGTTGAAGAGAATGGAATGAGGAACAGATGAGGGAAGGACAGTGGGGTAGGTAAGCGGGACTTACCTTTGCTCCGTTCCTTCTTGGCTGAAAAGTAAGAGGAAGAAATAAACAACTCATTCCCAGTGAAAACAGAATATTGGGTTGGAAAGTAAACAGAAATAACCCCTCCATTTCCTAGTCTACTCTGGAGCACACATGGACCCATGTCTGTGAAAGTAGGAACCATCAGGTTCTGTGAAACACCTCACTCATCAGAGACAATGCTGAGTTCCCTCCGCTGTCCCTTGTGCACAAGAAACTAAATGAGAAAATAAAATAATGAGGGTGTTAGGTCAGAAATTCTGGGATGTGCAATATTAAGTATTCCTCGGTCATTGAACAATCATGTTTCAGATTTAAAAAGACTGTATTCACATATGAGACAGAGTTCACCAGTGTTGAGGGAGTGTAGAGTAGAGGCATCCATCCTGACAGTTCCTGTTGCACTCCTCACATGACCCCTGCTCTGTACAGAGAGGGACATATTCCTAAAGAACTGTCCCGGGGAAAAATAATATAATTGTAATCGTCGGTATAAAACATTAAGGTGCAGATGATTAAATTTTTTTCTTTTGGGACTGTGAGGTCAATAATTTTTCTTGCACCCTTCAGACAAAAAATAAAAGGTCAGAGATGTATCACTTTTCCACTTGTCTTAAGCCACTTATTCTTTCTGCAATCTGTTGATTTGAAGTGCCATTTGTCATAGGACACTGGTGTCAACATAATGCCAAAGCGGAGAAAACGGGCATGGTTGGATATTTCTAAAGGCCAGAAAAAATTTAACGTTAAATAGACTACATTTCAGATGAACACAGAAACACACACACAAAAAAAACACATCTGCCTCAACACACAGCTATCCAATGAGTCAGAGCTCGCTATTGTCCACAGTATTCTACAGTAAATTAATAACTTAAAAAGGGTGTTCATTTAGTAAAATAATAAAAAATTAAAACTGTTTGTTTTTCTCTTCATTTTATAAAATATCTATGTTTTTGAAAACATTTTATTTATTAATATTGCTGAGAAAAAAATGGAGGCAGAAGGGAAGCTTATAGACTCATAGCTGCTTCACTTTAGTTGTAGCTGCTGCCCTGTGTGCCGTGTCCTGGCAAGTCCAGGGTCTAACTGGCGACCTCAGTGTTCCAGGTCCACACTCTGTCCACGGGGCCACCACAGGCTAGGCCAGGGTTCACCAAACTACAGCCCTCGGGCTGCATGCGGCCCCCTGAGGCCATCTATCGGCCCCCTGCACTTCCAGAAGGGGCACCTCTTTCATTGGTGGTCAGTGAGAGGAGCAACGGATGCATCCACATCCTGAGCTCCTAGAGTACTGTGTGGGGAAGCACAGCAAAGTGCTGCGTCGCTCACGTACAGTACTACTTCCGGTGACGCAGGATGCACGCCTCACGGCTCCGGAAGCGCAGCACATGGCGCACATCCGGTCTGCGGCTACATCACCGGGAGCAGTGTGAAATAATAGAAGTAGGAAGAAAGACAAAGCACTATAACCATCACTACACAGTACAATGGCCCCTATACTCCCCAAATGTACATCAATATAAAGGCCTCTATAACCTCCCTTTGCCCAAAAGTCTCCCCCCACATTACTACACACCATGTTTCCCCTATTATAAGACCCTGTACTATATTAATTTTACCCCCAAAGGACGGGGGCTGTCTTATTTTTAGGAGGTGTCTTATAATAGGGGAAACATGCAGCAGTGTGCATAGGGATTTGTTCATAGTTTTTTTTTATAGTCCAGCCCTCCAAAGGTCTGAGAGACAGGGAACTGGCCCCCTGTGTAAAATGTTTGGGGACCTTTGGGCTAGGCTAAAATATTCTTGGTCTATTTTAGATATTTTTGTTTCTGTTATTCCATTTGTTATATTATATACAATAATTAGATGCTTTTAAACATGTTAGTGAGTCTCACTGCTGCGGCAGCGGCATGGTACAGACTGGCCACCACACTGTGGAAGGAGCACTGACACACAGCTCCTCCTAGTGACACAGGTCAGGGGTCTGGGGGCTGCGTCCTCTATGTTTTTGTCCAGGGGTTGGTTGTTAACCACACAGTATTTGAGTATCTGTTTTAATTCATTTCCGAATGAAGGAAATCTTAATTCTGATGGGTGCTGAATTCAAGGGAGAGAAAGGACTGGGATTCTCTGAAAGAGATTCTCCTTCTCAGTGGACCTTACTGGCCTTTTTCCTAACCAAGAAACAAATATCTCAGCTCACATATGAGACAGGTTGTTGACACTCTGTAACACAGTGACAGCGAGAGCCCTACATCTGCTACATGTTGTTTCTGCAACGTGGACAAGTCATGGACCGTGATGGAGGTTCGGAATCAAATGATCTGAGCTGTCTTTGGAAATGTATCACATTTCCACTTGCTTAATATTTGTATTTAAACCAAATAAATTTACAAGGACCTACACTTCCCCATATCGTATTGATAAAACTAATTTCACATAAAGGCTCTGAAAAACTTGATGTAACAACAAAAAAATTAGAGGGGTCATAATGGAAGAAACTGAACAATAAATGAAGTCAGGGAATCAGAGTTGGAAAACCAAGATACTGAGATAATACTGAGATGATCATTCAGATGAAGACAACAGAATAAGGAACAACTGAGAGAATTATAAGGGGAGTTGGTTATCGGCACTTACCTTTTTCTTGTTCACTCACAGCTGAAAGGGAAAAATAAGAAATAAACAACTCATTCCCAATAAGAATACAATATAGGGTAGGAAAGTAAACAGAAAAAAGCCCCTCCATTTCCTAGTCCACTGTGGAGCACACATGGACCCATATCTGTGAAAGTAGGAGCCCTGAGGTCCTAAGGACACCTCACCATCGGAGTCAATGCTGTTTTCCCTCCCCTGTCCTTTTTTTTTGTTGTTGTTCTTAAATAAAAAAATAAAAAAAAAGAATTGCCCAACTGTTGTCTAAGACTATAGAGCCTTCTTTTTTCTTTTTTTTTTTTCTTTTGTATTTTTCTGAAGCTGGAAACGGGGAGAGACAGTCAGACAGACTCCCACATGCACCCGACTGGGATCCACCCGGCACGCCCACCAGGGGGCGATGCTCTGCCCCTCCGGGGCGTCACTCTGTCGCGACCAGAGCCACTCCAGCGCCTGGGGCAGAGGCCAAGGAGCCATCCCCAGCACCCGGGCCATCTTTTGCTCCAATGGAGCCTCGCTGCGGGAGGGGAAGAAAGAGACAGAGAGGAAGGAGAGGGGGAGGGGTGGAGAAGCAGATGGGCGCTTCTCCTGTGTGCCCCGGCCCGGAATCAAACCCGGGACTTCTGCACCCCAGGCCGACGCTCTGCCACAGAGCCAACCGGCCAGGGCCCCTCCCCTGTCCCTTATGCACAAGAAACCAAGTCAAGACATAAAACAAAAAAGGAGTTAGGTCAGAAATTCTGGAATGAGAAACAGCAAGCATTTCCGTGTCATGGGACTATCACCTTTTTGAGATTATAAAAATACGTATTCACATATGAGACAGGGACTTCACTAGCAATGAGTAAGCATACAGTAGAGGCACCCAACTCAACAAAGTGCTTTTGCTGCACTAGTCACATGAAATCCACTCTGTACACTAGAGGAATTTCCCTAGGAAAAAAAAATATTGTAATTCTGGTTACAAAAAGACAATATTAAGTTTTGAATGATTAAGTTTACTTTATCTTTTTGTAGCATTGTGATCAATATTTTTTGTCTTGCCTTTCACATGAAAAGTACAAGTAAGAGATGTATCACATCTCCACTTGCCTTAAGACACTTCATCTTTCTATAAATTGATTTTTTTAAATGCAGTTTGTTATTTGATATCAGTGTCAACACAATGCCAAAGAATAAAAAAGGAGCATGGTTGGATATTTTTAAAGAACAGAGAAATTTATGTGAACTATTTGGATACCTTGGAACACTAGGTCATATGATTAAGGACAGTGGACAAGGGACGCCCCACTCTCTCACACCTGATCAGTGACTGATGTCCGGTATTTATCACGACACAGGCTTTGAGGAGACAATGCACAGAGGCATTAGACACTGAAAGTTTGTAGTTTTTTCTCTCAAGAGTTTAGAGAAATAGTAAATACATAATAATGGGCCCTCAATTTTGGAATACTTGATAGAGGTCTTCAATTTAAATATTTTTGGAAAATACTGTACATACATTTATATTAATATATACACATTAATATAATCTTATATGTATATATTAGGTATCATGTATCTGTTAGCTTAATACCCTTCATCTCACCAATGTCTTAATGAAATTGTGACAATTTACTGCAAGACTGAAGCAATCAACATTTACAGGGAAATAACTGTGTAAGATGAGAAAAGACAGAATGAGAAAGAATGGAGGGTAGGAAACAGAAATGAAGTAAAGCCCATGGAACAAATAAAAAGTACAGAGGTGTTAAAGAGAGAAATAAACCAGATGTTTTCAATTGGATCAAGATAAAGAAATAGCACTAAATTTACCTATTTTTTCCTTCAATTCCTCTGAAAAAGAAAGAAAAAAGGTCAATGTGGATTTCATGAGAAACAATCACAAAGATAATTGAAATTTACTGATTAATTCAAATTTAATATTAGGGGAATTTCAGGTGAACAAGCAAACACACAGCAAATCACACCCCCAACATAGGCACTCCTACACGTGGGCTCAGAGCTCACTACTGTCCGCAGGTGTTCTACAGTAAATACAAGGTTGAAAAACAAGGTAATTTAGGAAAATAATATGTAATTTGAAGTATATTCATTTTTCTGATTAATTGATAAAATAATTGTTTTTTAAAATATTTTATTTATTAATATTACATAGAGAAAGAATGGCAGGCAGGAGGGAAGCGTGTGGACTCATAGCTGCTTCACTGTAGCTGTAGCTGCTGCCCTGGGTGCCGTGTCCGGGCAAGTCCAGGGTCAAAGTGGCAACCTCGGTGTTCCAAGTGCACGCTCTATCCACAGGGCCACCACAGGCTAGGCTGAAAATATTCTTGGTCTCTTTGAAATACTTATGTTTCTGTTATTTTATTTCTTGGTCTTATTATGCTCATTAGATGCATTTAAACACATCAGTGAGTCTCACTGCTGCGGCAGCGACATGGTGCAGAGTGGCCACCACACTGTGGAAGGAGCACTGACACACAGCTCCTCCCAGTGACACAGGGTCAGGGGTCTGGGGGCTGCGTCCTCTCTGTTTATTGTCCATTGGTTGGTTCTTAACTGCACTGTATCTGAGTTTCTGCTTTAACTCATTTTTGAATGAAGGAAATCTTAATTCTGATGGGTGCTGAAATCAGGGAGGGACAGGACTGGGATTCTCTGATGCAGATTCTGTTTCTCAGTGGACACTACAAGGCTTTTTTCTGAACTGAGAAAAAATATCTCAGCACATACATTCGACAGATGTTTTGTACGCAGTGTAAATAAATGTCAGGTATGCAGTTTATCGGCTAATGCTTGTTTCTGCAAGGTGGCCAGGTCATATCTATTTTATGAATAAATAATATACCTAAAAATTAATTGCACTAAAATCATCACTACAATATAAAAATACCATGTGACATGTGGGGACATAAATACTTAAAACAATTAAGAGGGTGACAGGATATGTGGCTGGGGTGGTGAACACAACTGCCATGTACAGATGAGGTGTGAGAGAATTGGCACTTCAGGCCTGCATATTTTAATAAACCGTGGTCACCCAATAAATTAAATAAAGCATTAAAATGCCATTTGACTAGGAGAAATGAGATATATTTATAAGTTATGTATATTTTTAAAGGTACTTATTAGAAATATTTTAATAAAATATTTTTGATTTCTTTTACTTTATATGAACAACACTAAAATATTTGTCATATTTAAAATTGTTTCTCCATGCATATAGATATATGCATTTATATATAAATAATAAATAAATAATTTTGTATATATGTATTCCATTCTAATTTCAGTACCTCAAGTGTACAAATTTGCAACATCCACTGTACAAGAGTTACTGAAAGACTGCTCATATAGGTTATTACAGGATTAGTTTCTTATGAGTGTCTATTCAGAACATTTTTGTCCATATATTATTTCTCTATGTTATTGTATCTGAGTGTCTGTTTTAACTCATGCCTGAATGCAGCTGAGTGAATCGGATGAAGGGAAAGAATGATAGTGAGGAAGGTTCTGTAACAAATTACCAGAGTTGTCCTTGAAGAATTCTTACACCCCAAATATTTAAAACTACCTACACTTTTAGATGTGCTACTGATAAAATTCATTTGACAGAAAGGCTTTGACTCCTTGATTGCAGCACGATAAGTGGAGGAGTCATAATGGGAGAAATTGAACAACATGTGAACAAGGGGAATCAGAGCTGGAAGGCCAAGACACTGATACAATAGATAAACAGTCACTGAGAGAGAAGAGAGAGGATAAGGAACAGGTGAGGTAAGGATAGGGGAGGTTATTGGTACTGACCTGTCTCCTGTTCACTCTCAGGTGAAATGGAAAAGGAAGAAATAAACCAATCATTCCAAGTGAAAACAGATTATTGGGTCAGAAGAAGAACAGAAGTGGGCCCCTTTCCTAGTTCACTGTGGAGCACACGGGGACCCATGTCTGTGAAAGTAGGAACCATCAGGGTCAATGCTGTTCTCCTTCCCCTGTCCCTTGTGCACAGGAAACTAAGTCAGGAAATAAAACGATGAGGGAGTTAGGTCAGAAATGCTGGGATGTGCGATACTAATTGTTCTCGTGTCCTGGAACTATCACCTTTCTCAGATTAAAAACAAATGTATTCACACAGGAGACAGGGACTAAACCAGCGATGAGGAAACGAACAGGAGAGGCTACATCATGAGAAACCTGGTTTTGTTGCACTCGTCACATGACACCTGCTCTGTACACAGAGGGACATATTCCTAAAGACCATTTTCAGGGATAAAAGCAATATTAAGCTTTGAATGTTTAAATTGTCTTTTTTTAAAATCTTGGACAACTATTTTCTTGTACTCATCATATAAAAAGTACAGGTCAGATGCATCACTTTTTAACTTACCTTAAGACAATTGATATTTTGGTAAATTTTTACTTTTAACTGCTATTGTCATTTGATACCGGTGTCAACATAATGTCAAAGCATAGACAAACCGGAATGGTTGGACATTTTTAAAGGCCGGAAGAAATTATGTAAAATATTTAGAGACCTTGGAACACCTGGGTCATATGATCAAGGACAGTGGAAGAGGGATGCCCCACTCTCTCACATCTGACCAGTGAATGATGTCAGGTATTTATCGTGACACAGGCTGTGAAAAAACAATGGACAGAGACGTTTAACAGTGAAAATTTGGAGTCTTTTCTTACAAGGGTTTGGGAAGTATTAATTGGTAATAATGCTCTAACTTGGAATACTTGACAGAGGTCTTAATTTTGAATATTTCCCAGAAATATATACATATATATTCATATGTACACACTAATATAAACCTATAATATATGTATATATTAAAAATCATGAATCTGTCAACTTAATACCCTTCATGTCTCCAACGTCTTAATGAAAATGTGACAATTTACTGCAGAACAGAAGCTGACAAAGTTCACAGGGAGATAGTTGAGTAAAATGAGAAAAGGAGAAATAAGAAAGAATGAAAGCCCAGGAAACAGAAATCAATAGAGACCCAAATGGAGGAAGGGCTGTTTGATAATCAGGTGGGGCGGGGACGTTAGACACATAAGAGGGAGACAGGCTCCCAGATGGCACTTGGATAAAACGCTGAAAACCTGAAGGGGGCACATAAACCAGGTGTTTTCAAGGGGATCAAGAGTAAAGGAATATTAGTAATTTTACCGATTGTTTTCTTTAATTCTCCTGAAAAAGAAAAAAAAGAAAAGGTCAATGACAATCTCATGGAAAACAATCACAAAGAGAATTCCCATTTACTGAATAATTCACATTTAAAATTAGGTTAATTTCACATGAACACACACACACAACAAATCACACAGGCCCCTCCCCCTCCCAGTCACCTACACACGGCTCAGAGCTCACTATTGTGCACCGGTGTTCCACAGTAAGTAAAATGGTGGAAACGGAGTTAATTCAGTGAAATAATACAAAATTTTAAAAATATACTAATTTTACTGTTTAGTTTATAATATAATATTTCTCGAGAGATTATAGCCATTAATATTACATAGAGAAGAAATGAGAGGTGGGAGGGAAGTGTGTGGACTCATAGCTGCTTCACTGTAGCTGTAGCTGCTGCCCTGTGTGCCGTGTATGGGCAAATCCAAGGCTGAACTGGCGACCTCACTGTTCCTGGTCCACACTGTATCCACTGCGTGACCACAGGCCAGCCTAAAAAACACTTGATCTATTTGAAACATTTATGCTTCTGTTATTCAATTTTTTAGCTTCAGTGTGATCATTGGATGCTTTTAAACAGATCAGTAAGTCTCACTGCTGCGGAAGTGACATTGTGTGAAGATGCCACCACACTGTGGAAGGGACAGACACACAGCTCCTCCTAGTGACACAGGGTCAAGTCTCTGGGAGCTTGCATTCTCCTTGTTTATGCCCATGGATTGATCTTTAACCACAGTGTATTGGAGATTCTGTTTTAACTCATTCCGGAATGAAGAATATCTTAACAGTCATGGGTGCTAAATGCAGGAGAGAGAATGTAGTGGGATTTTCGACAAATATTCTGTTCTCACTGGACCGCATTGTGCCTTTCCCTGAACCGAGAAGCACATCTAAGCTCACACACGAGACAGGTTCTGCACACACTGTAAGGAAGAGGCAGTGGAAGCCCTTCATCTGCTAATGTTGTTTCTGCAGCGCAGACAAGTCTTATCTATTCCATAATAAAGAATGTATCTTGAAAATCCATTCCACAGAAATTACTAAATTCTAAAATACAATGTGACATGTGGGGACAGAAAGATTTAAAATAAATAGAAGGGTGACAGATAGAAAGATTTAAAATAAATAGAGGGATGACAGAAGGATAGGTGACTGGGGTGGGGACACACTGCCACGTACGGAGGGGGTGTGAGAGAATTGTGCACCTGAGACCTGCATGCTTTTATTAACCAAGGTCACCCCAATAAGTTCAATAAATATTAAAAGTATTTAAAACAGAAGAAAAGTATTGAAGAAAAAAATAGTATTTAATGAATTTAGTAAAATTTTAAAATATTTAGATGATTATTTAATAGAAATATTCTTGATCCCTATTCACTCTTTGTGGACCAATATGAAATATTTGTCATATTCGAAATCATTTTTGGATGCTTCTATATACATATGTATTCATTTCTAAGAGCAGTACTTTAATTGTACAAAGTAGCTTCAACCATAGTACAAGAGTTCCTGAGACACTGCTTGTCTAGGTAAACATAGGAGTTGATTATTATGTTTCTATAATCTTAAGATTTATTCCCACCATTTTTTCACAAACAAATTTTATTTGAATTTCTGTTTTAACTCAGGCCTGAATGAAGCTAAGTCAATCAGATGAAGGGCATGAAATGACAGTGAGGGAGGTTCTGAATCAAAGGACCTGAGCTGTCCTTGGAGAAAAGTTACTTTCAGAAACTTTAAAAGTAAAAAAAAAAAAAAAAACTTGAAAATATTTTAGTGATAAAATTTGTTTGCCAGAAAGGCTCTGTCTTCACCTCAACAAGACAAGGACAAAGGTAGCAACTGGAGAATTTGATCAGCCAATGAAGGCGGTTTTCAGAGTTGGAAGACCAAGATAGAGAAGACAAGGAGATAAGGGACAGGTGAGGGAAGGGCAGGGGAGCAGATGATCGGTACATACGTTTCTCCTGTTCACTCTCGGCTGAAAGAGAAAATAAAGAAATAATCAGCTCGCTCCATATGGAAACACAATGTCGGGCAGGAATGAGAACAGTCAAGGCCCCCGTTTTATAATCCACAGTGGAGCACACACGGATGCATGCTTGTGAAAGTAGAAACCATCAGGTTCCAAAGGACACCACGCCCATCAGGGTCAATGCTGTTCTCCTCCCCTGTCCCTTGTGTGCAAGAAACTAAGTCAGGACATAAAACAATGAGGGATTTAGGTCAGGAATGCTGGGATGTGCAAAACTAAGTGTTCTCATGTCAGAGGATTATCACCTTTCTCAGATTAAAAACAAACGTATTCACATGTGAGACGGGGGCTTCATCAGTGATGAGGAAGTGAACAGGAGAGGCGCTATCATCAGATAACTGGTTTTGTTGCACTCATCACATGACACATGCTTTGTACATAGACGGATATATTACTAAAGACCATTCTAAGGAAAAAAGCAATATTATGTTTTGAATGTTTAAATTATCTTTTCTTTAAATCTTAGACAACGCTTTTCTTGTACTCATCATATAAAAAGTACAGGTCAGAGATGCATCACTTTTTAACTTACCCTAAGACAATTTTTCTTCGGTAAATTTTTATTTTTAACTGCTATTGTCATTTGAAACTGCTGTCAACATAATGTCAAAGCATAAAAAACAGGTATGGTTGGACATATTTAAAGGTTTGAATAAATTATGTAAAATATTGATATATCTTGGAACACCTGGGTCATATGATCTATGATTGTGGAAGAGGGATGCCTCACTCTCTCACATCTGACTAGTGAATGATAAAGGTATTTATCATGACACAGGCTGTGAAAAGACAATGGGGAGAGACACTGAATGCTGACAGTTTGTAGATATTTCTCTCAAGAAATTGGAGAAGTATTAATTGCATAATATTGGGCCCTCAAACTTGTCATAATTGAGAGAGATCTCAAGTTTGAATATGTACCAGAAATACATAGATATGATATATATTCATCTATACACCCTAATATAAACCTGTATTATATATATACATATAATAAAAATTATGATTCTGTCAGCTTAACACCCTTCATCTCACCAATGTCTTAATGAAACTGTGACAATTTACTGTAAGACAGAGCAGCCAATGTTTACAGGGAAACACTTGTGTAAAATGACACAGAAGGAAGAGAAAGGAGGGAAGGTAGGAAACAGAAATGGACAGAGTTCCAATTAGAAGAAGGACGATCTCAATATTGGGGGAGGAACAGTAGACTCCTAGGAGGAGGACAGGTCAACGAAGAGCCCTTGGATAAGAGGGCGGAAATGTCAAAGAGAGAAATAAACCAGATGTTTCATGTGGATCAAGAGTGAAGGAATATCAGTAACTTTACCTAATATTTGTAGAACTTGTGCTGAAAAAAAATACAAAAGGAAATGTCAATTTAATTTCTAGTAACCACAAAATGATTGAAATTTCCTTACAAATTCAAATTTAAAATTAGGATAATTTCAGATGAACACAAAAACACATGTCAAATCACACATGGTCCCCCCCAAAAAAACACACATCTAAACAGTGAAACAAAGCTCACTATTGTCCACAAGTGTTCTATAGTAAGTAAAATGGTGGAAAAGGGAGACAATTTAGTAAAATAATATAAAATTTTAAAAATACAAGATTTGCTGTAAAATTTCTTAAAGTAATAATTTTCTAAATATATTTTATTTGTTAATATTACTGAGAGAAAGAATGACAGGCAGGATGAAGTGTGTGGACTCATAGCTGCTTCACTGTAGCTGTAGCTGCTGCCCTGGGTGCCGTGTCCGGGCAAGTCCAGGGTCGAACTGGCCACCTCAGTGTTCCAGGTCCACATTCTTTCTACGGGGCCACCACAGGCCAGGCTAAAAGTAATTTTGGTCCCTTTGAAATTCTTATGTTTCTGTTACTCTGTTTGTAAGTTTAGTATGCTCATTGGATACTTTAAACACATCAGTCAATCTCACTGCTGCGGCAGCGACATGGTGCAGAGTGGCCACCACACTGTGGAAGGAGCACTGACACACAGCTCCTCCCAGTGACACAGGCTCAGGGGTCTGGGTGCTGCATCCTCCATGTTTTTTGTCCACAGGTTGGTTGTTAACCACACTGTATTGGAGATTCTGTTCTTAATGATTCCTGAATGAAGACCATCTTAATACTCCTGGGAGTTGAATTCAGGAGAGAGAAAAGACTGGGATTCTCTGACGAACATTCTGCTCCTCACTGGACCTTACTGAGCTTTTTATCCCTTAATCGAGAAACGAATATCTCAGCTCACATGAGTGAGACAGGTTCTCTAAAACTGTGAAGAAAAGGAAGTGAATGTCTTACATCTTCTAACGTTGTTTCTGCAAGGTGGCCCAGTCTCATATGTTCCATAAATAAAGAACATGCCTTGAAAATTCATTTCACTGATATCATCACTACAATTTTAAAAATACCATGTGACATGTGATGACATGAAAATTTAAAACACATAAAAAGGTGACAGAGTGATACGTGACTGGGTGGTGAACACACTGCCATGTACACATGATGTGTGATAGAATTGTTCACTTCAGATCTGCACAGTTTTATTAATGACTATTACCTCAATAAATTCAATAAATATAAAACAATTTAAAATAAAGAGAAGAATTTTATTGAATAAATTGTGTTATATTTTTAAATGTTCTGGAGATTCCTTAATAAAAATATTCTTGATTTCTATTCACTCTACATGAACCACGATGAAATATTCGCCCTATTTACTATAGTATTTTTAAGCTTCTATATATGTATGCATTCATTTCTAATTGCAGTTCATTCATCGTAAAAAACTGCTAAAACTAATACAGAATAGTTACTGAGAAACTGCTCTTCCAGATAAACACAGGAGTCGGTTCTAATGTGCGTCTATTCACAACATTTGTGGCCATCGATTAATTTGCAAACTTATTGCATCTGAGTTTCTGTTTCAAATCATGTCTGAATGTAGCTGAGTGATTCAGATGAAGAGAAAGAAGGAGGGCGATTTAGAATGAAATGACCTGAGCTGTCCTTGAGGAAACTTACACTCAGAAACTTTAAAAGTACCAAAACTTGCAAATATATTAGTGATAATATTCATTTGACCAAAAGCCTCTGTTTCCTTAATTTCAACAAGGCAACCACAGCGGTAATAATTGGAGAAATTGAGGAGCAAATGAAGTGGTTATCAGAGTGGGAGGATCAAGACACTTTGACAAGGTAGATGGTCCCTGAGAGAGAGGACAGGGGATGAGGGACAGGTGAGGGAGGACAGGGCAGTAGATCATCGGTACGTACCTTTTTCCTGTGCACGTTGCTCGGCTGAAAAGCAAAAGGAAGAAATAATACAGTCATTCATTCCATATGAAAACACAATGTCGGGAAGGAGGACAGAAATGAGCCCCTTTCCAAGTTCACTGTGGAGCACATGGGGACCCATGTCTGTGAAAGCAGGAACCCTGAGGATCCAAAGGACACCTCACCCATCAGAGTCAATGCTGTTCTCCCTCCCCTGTCCCCTGAGCAAAGAAAACTAAGTTAGAAAATAAAATGATGAGTGAAAGTCAATACTAAGTGTTCCCCTTTCACTGGACTATCACCATTTTCAGGCTAAAAAAAAAAAACATATTCACATGTGGGACAATTACTTCAGCAGTGATGGGGACGTGTACACTAGAGGCACCATCTGTCCCAACCTGTTTATGTTGCATTCGTCATATGACACCTGCTCTGTACATAGAGGGATATATTCCTAAAGACCATTCCTAAGGGAAAAAATATAATTTAAATTATCATTGGAAAATGATGCTATTAAGATTTGATTGATTCGGTTGGCTCAGCGGTAGAGCGTCGGCCTGGCGTGCGGGGGACCCGGGTTCGATTCCCGGCCAGGGCACACAGGAGAAGCGCCCATTTGCTTCTCCACCCCTCCCCCCCTCCTTCCTCTCTGTCTCTCTCTTCCCCTCCCACAGCCAAGGCTCCATTGGAGCAAAGATGGCCCGGGCGCTGGGGATGGCTCCTTGGCCTCTGCCCCAGGCGCTAGAGTGGCTCTGGTAGCGGCAGAGCGATGTCGCCCCCTGGTGGACAGAGCGTCGCCCCTGGTGGGCGTGCCGGGGGGATCCCGGTCGGGCGCATGCGGGAGTCTGTCTGACTGTCTCTCCCTGTTTCCGGCTTCAGAAAAATACAAAAAAAAAAAAAAAAAAAAAAAAGATTTGATTGATTAAGGTTCATTTTTGTGAGATATATTGCAGTCAATATTTTTTTCTTGTGTCCTACACATATTACGTAGTGATCAGATATTTATTACTTTTGACCTCACCTTAAGATATTACATTCTTCAGAAAATTGCTTACTGTTAAGTTCTCTTTGGCATTTGTAAACTGTGTCAACAATAATGCAAAAGAATAAGAAACTGGCATGTTTGGATATTTTTAAAGCTCAAAAAATTGGGTTAAATATTTAGAAAGCTTGAAATACTGGGTCACCTGATCAAAGACAGTGGAAGAGGGACGCCCACTCTGTCACATCTGACCAGTGAGTGATACAGGGTATTTATCATGACACAGGCTGTGCGAAGACAATGGAGAGAGACACCGAATGCTGATTTTAGAGACTGTTCCTTCAAGGATTTAGAGAGGTATTTATTGTATAGGAATGGGCACTCAAATTTAGAATATTTGACAGAAGACCTAAGTTTTGTATTTTTAAAAACAAACACATACACACACACACATACACACACACACACACACACACACATATATATACTGATATATATACTGATATATACACTAATATATACATGTATATATCTATATACAATGTATACATAAAGTCAAGGTTCACATTTGACCAGTCATAGGAAAACAACACAAGATGATAGAAATGTGAAATCTGTACCAAATAAAAGAAAAACCCTCCCAGTTTCTGTAGGATGATGTGGCAGCATGTGTGCATGCACAGATGATGACGTAACACCATGTATACAGCGTAGCAGACCACGGCCATGCCAGTCAAGATGTGTATGGTACAGAGGAAAGTTCAGTGTGGTCTGTGGCTCAATAAATTCAAATCCATGAACAAAGTGCAACATGTGAATATTGGCGAGTTTATAACAAAGCACCACCACACAGGAATAACATTTCTCGGTGGGATAAGCAGTTGAAGGAAACCGGGAGTTTGGTGGAAAAACCCCGTTCTGGTAGGCCATCAGTCAGTGACGAGTTTGTAGAAGCTATACGGGATAGCTACCTAAGGAGCCCTAAAAAATATGTGCGTGAGCCCATATCAAACTGCTCTGAATAGGTATTAAACTGGGAGAATTTTACTTTTATTTGGTGCAGATTTCACATTTCTATCGTCTTTTGTTGCTTTCCTATAACTGGTCAAAAGTGCACCATGACTTTATGGACACACTGCATAGAAACGCAGTGTATCTGTAAGCTTGAAGCCTTTCATCGCACCAAATTCTGAATGAAACTGAGAAATCTCTACTTGATTGCTGCAGCCAAAGGTTACAGGGAAATAGCTGTGTAAAATAATAGAGATACAGAAAAGGATGAAAGACAACGGAATAGAAATCAACAGAGTCCCCAATGAAAGACTTGATGTCTCAGAATCATGTGGGAGGGACAGCAGACGACGAAGAGAAGGACAGACCAGCAGAAGGCACGTGTAGAAGAAGCCCGGAAATATCATAGAGAAAAATACACCAGAGTTTTTAAATGGATTAAAGGTAAAAAAAAAAATCAGTTATTTTACCTAATTGTCTCTTAAATTCCTCTGAAAAAGAAAAAAAAAGAGAATGTTAATATCAATTTCATGGGAAACAACCAGAAAGAGAATTCAAATTTACTGATAAATACAAATATAAAATTAGGTTAATTTCAAATGAACACACACACACACACACCAAATCACACATGCCTCCCCAAAACACAATGACTCAGGGCTCACTATTGGCCACCGGTATTCTATAGTAAATAAAAAGGAAGAAAAGGGTCTTAATTTAGTAAAATAGTATTAAAACTTTAAGAATATCCATTTTGCTGTTTAATTTATAAAGTAATTGATTTTTGAAAATATTTTATATATTAATATAACTGAGGAAAGGAATGGCAATTAGGAACATAGCGTGTGGACTCATAATGTCTTCAGTTTAGTTGTGTGTTGTTTGCCCTATTTGCCTTTTCTGGGCAAGTCGAAGGGCGAACTAACAATCTCAGTTTTCCAGGTCCACGCTCTACCCACAGGGCCACCACAGATAAGGCTAAAAATATTCTTGGTCTATTTGAAATACTTATATTTCTGTTACTCTGTTTGTAAGTTTTAGTATGCTCATTGGATGCTTTAAACACATCAGTGAGTTTCACTGCTGCGGCAGCAAAATCGTGCAGAGTGGCCACCACACTGTGGAAGGAGCACTGACACACAGCTCCTCCCAGTGACACAGGCTCAGGGGTTTGGGGGGGGATGGGCCCTCCATGTTTTTGTCCACGGGTTGGTTGTTAACCACACTGTATTGGAGATTCTGTTTTTACTCATTCCTGAATGAAGACCATCTTAATACTCCCGGGAGGTGATTCAGGACAGAGAAAGGATTCTCTGACGAACATTCTGTTTCTCACTGGACCTTACTAGCTTTTCCCTTAATAAAAAGAAATATTTCAGCTCACATGAGTGAGACAGGTTCTCTACACACTGTAAAGAAAAGAAAGTGAAAGTCCTACATCTTTTAATTTTGTTTCTGGGAGGTGGCCAAGTCTCATATGTTCCATAAATAAAGAAAATGCCTTGAAAATCCATTTCACTGAAATCATCACTACAATTATAAAATACCATGTGACATGTGATGACATAAAGATTTAAAATAAATAAAATGGTGACAGAAGAATACGTGACTGGGTGATGAACACACTGACACATACACATGATGTGTGACAGAATTGTGCACCTCAGACGTGCACAGTTTTATTAAGCACTATTACCCCAATAAATTCAATAAATATTTAAAACAATTTAAAAATAAGAGAAGAATTTTATTGAATAAATTGTGTTATATTTTTAAATGTTCTGGAAATTCTTTAATTAAAATATTCCTGATTCCTATTCACTCTACATGGACCATGATGAAATATTTGCCCTGATTACTATAGTATTTTTATGCTTCTATATATGTATGCATTCATTTCTAATTGCAGTTCCTTCATTGTACAAATCTGCTAAAACTAATACACAAGAGTTACTGAGAAACTGCTCTTCCAGATAAACACAGGAGTGGGTTCTAATGTGCGTCTATTCACAAGGTTAGTGGCCCTCGATTAATTCTCAACCTTCTTGCATCTGAGTTTCTGTTTTAAGTCATGTCTGAATGTAGCTGAGTGACTCAGATGAAGAGAAAGAAAAAGGGAGGTTTGGAATCAAATGACCTGAGCTGTCCTTGAGGAAACTTATACTCAGAAACTTTAAAAGTACCAAACCTTGCAAATATATTAGTGATAATACTAATTTGACCAACAGCCTCTGTCTCCTTAATTTCAGCAAGTCGACAACAGCAGTAATAATTGGAGAAACTGAGGAGCAAATGAAGTGGTGATCAGAGTGGGAGGATTGAGAACTGAGACACAGGTAGCTGGTCCCTGAGAGAGAGGACAGGGATGAGGGACAGGTGAGGGAAGACAGGGCAGTAGATCATCGGTACTTACTTTTTTCTTGTGCACTTTGCTCGGCTGAAAAGCAAAAGGAAGAAATAATACAGTCATTCATTCCATATGAAAACACAATGTCGGGAAGGAGGACAGAAATGAGCCCCTTTCCAAGTTCACTGTGGAGCACATGGGGACCCATGTCTGTGAAAGCAGGAACCCTGAGGATCCAAAGGACACCTCACCCATCAGAGTCAATGCTGTTCTCCCTCCCCTGTCCCCTGTGCACAGGAAACTAAGTCAGAAATAAAACGATGAGTGAGGTCATAAATTCTGACATGTGCAGTACTAAGTGTTCCCCTGTCACTAGACTATCACCATTATCAGGCTAGAAACACATGTATTCACATTCAAAACAGTTACTTCAGCCGTGATGGGGACGGGACGTGAACAGTAGACACACCATCTGTCCCAAAATGTTTATGTTGCATTCATCATATGACACCTGCTCTGTACAAAGAGGGATATATTCCTAAAGACCATTCCTAAGGGAAAAAAATATAATTTAAATTGTCATTAGAAAAAGATACTATTAAGATTTGAATGATTAAGGATCTTCTTTGTGAGATATATCACGATCATTATTTATGTCTTGTGTACTTCCCATATTATGTGGAGATCAGAGATTTATTCCTTTTGTCCTCACCTTAGAATATTACATCCTTCAGAAAATTCCTTACTGTTAATTTCTGTTTGGCATTTGAAAACTGAGTCATCAAGAAGGCAAAAAAATAAGAAACTGTCATTTTTGGATATATGAAAAAGTTCAAAAAATTAGGTAAAATACTTAGAAAGCTTAGAATAATACTAGGTCGTATGATCAAGGACAGTAGAAGAGGGATCCCCCACTCTATCACATCTGAGCAGTGAAGGATGTCAGGCATTTATCATGACACAGGCTGTGAGAAGACAATGGACAGAGACACTGAATGCTGATTTCGGAGACTGTTCTCTCAAGGGTTTTGAGAAGTATCCATTGTATAGGAATAGGAACTTAAATTTAAAAAATTTGACTGAAGTCTTAAGTTTGGTATTTTCCAAAAACACACACATACACACACAGATATCTATATATGCTTATATGTACACTAATATCTGTATGTGTATATTTAATGATATATCTATATATACTAGACACTGTGTGTCTGCCAGCTTGAAGCCTTTATCTCGGCAACTTCTGAATGAAACTGTGACAATTCTCTGCTTGACTGCTGCAGCCAAAGTTTACAGGGAAATAGCTGGGTAAAATGAGAAAGAGATGCAGGAAAGGATAAAAGACAACGATACAAAAGTCAACAGACCCAAATGAAAGAGGTGCTGTCTCAGAATCATGCTGGAGGGACAGCAGACATCTAGGAGGAGGACAGACCAACGGAAGGCACTTGGATAAAAGGCCGGAAATGTCATAGAGAGAAATAAAGCAGATGTTTTCACATGGATTAAAAGTAAAAATATATCAGTAATTTTACCTAATTGTCTCTTAAATTCCTCTGAAAAAGAAAAAAAAATGTCAATGTCAACTTTATGGGAAACAACTACAAAGAGAATTCAAATTTACTTATAAATTCAAATATAAAATTAGGTTAATTTCAAATGAACACACACACACACACACATACACACACACCCCCAAATCACACATTCCTCCCCAAACACAGTGGCTCAGAGGACACTATTGACCACCGGTATTTTACAGTAAATAAAAAGGAGGAAAAGGGTGTTAAATTTGTAAAATAATATAAAAATGTAAAAATATTTGTTTTAGTGTTTAATATATAACATAATTCTCTTTTTAAAAATATTATAGTTATTAATTATTTAGACAAGGAATGGGAAGCAGGAGGGAATTGTTTGGACTCACATAATTCTAAATTCAATAGCAATGAAATTAAAAAAATTGGAAAAGTCACTAAAAAAGAAAACATTCAGCTTTGAATGATTAAGTTTTCTTTACTGTGAAACACCACAATCAATTGCACCCTTCACATAAAAAGTACAGGTCAGAGATGAACGAGTTTTGCACGTGTATAAAGATACTTCATCCATTTGAAAATTGTATATATTTTAAGTACATTTTGTCATGTGATATTGGTGTCAATATAATGCCAAAGAATGAAAATCAGGGATGGATAGAAATTTTATATTGTATGAATTAATTAAGTAAAATATTTAGTAAATTTGGAACACCTGGGTCATATGATCTAGGACAGAGGAAGAGGGACGCCCCACTCTGTCACATCTGACCAGTGAATGATACAAGGTATTTATCACGAAAGACAATGGAAAGGCTGTGGAAAGACAATGGGGAGAGACACTGAATGCTAACAATTTGTAGATATTTATCTTAAGAAATTGGAGAAGTATTAATTGCATAATATCGGGCCCTCAAAGTTGTCATACTTGACAGAGATCTCAAGATTGAATATTTCCCAGAAATGCATACATATATATTCATCTATACACCCTAATATAAACCTGTATTATATGTATATATTAAAATTCATGATTCTGTCAGCTTAACACCCTTCATCTCACCAATGTCTTAATGAAACTGTGACAATTTAGTGCAAGACAGAGCAGTGTATGTTTACAGGGAAACACTTGTGTAAAATGACAAAGAGCGAAGAGAAAGGAGGGAAGGTAGGAAACAGAAATGGACAGAGTTCCAATTAGGAGAAGGACCACCTCAATATTGGGGGAGGAACAGTGGACTCCTAGGAGGAGGACAGGCCAACGGAGAGCCCGGGGATAAGAGGGCCGGAAATGTCAAAGAGAGAAATAAACCAGATGTTTCATGTGGATGAAAAATGAAGAAATATCAGTAAATTTAGCTAATAATATATGCAGAACTTGTGCTGAAAAAGAAATACAAACGTCAATGTCAATTTCGTGGATAGTAAACACAAAGAGATCGTAATATATTTACAAATTCAAATTTAAATTTAGGATAATTTCAGATGAATACAGAAACACATGTCAAATCACACATGCTCCCTCCAAAAAACACACACCTACACAACGGAACAAATCTCTTTATCATCCACATGTGTTCTATAGTAAGTAAAATGGTGTAAAAGGGAGGTAAGTTAGTAAAATAATATAAATTTTTAAAAATACTAGATTTGCTGTTTAATTTCTTAAATTAATTATTGTATAAGTGCCTTTTATTTGTTAATATTACTGAGAGAAAGAATGGGAACAGGAGGAAAACCTGTGCACTCATAGCTGCTTCACTGTAGCTGTAGCTGCTGCCCTGTGTGCCGTGTCCGGGCAAGTCCAGGGTTGAAATGGCCACCTCAGTGTCCCGAGTCCATGCTCTATCTACAGGGTGACCACAGGCTAGGCTGAAATATTCTTGGTCGATTTGAAATTCTTATGTTTCAGGAACTCTGTTTGTAAGTTTTAGTATGTTCATTGGATGTTTTTAACCACACCTGTGAATCTCACTGCTGAAGCAGCGACATGGTGCAGAGTGGCCACCACACTGTGGAAGGAGCACTGACACACAGCTCCTCCCAGTGACATAAGGTCAGGGGTCTGGGTGCTGCATCCACCATGTATTTGTCCACAGGTTGGTTGTTAACCACACTTTATAGGACATTCTGTTTTTACTCATTTCTGAATGAAGAACATCTTAATACTCATGGGAGTTGAATTCAGGAGAGAGAAAGGAGTGGGATTCTCTGACAAAAATTCTGTTTTTCATTGTACTTTACTGAGCTTCTTCTGCCTTAATTGAGAAAAGAATATCTTGGGTCACATGAGTGAGACGGGTTCTCTACACATTGTGACGAAAAGGAAGCGAATGTCCTACATCTTCTAATGTTGTTTCTGCAAGGTGGCCCAGTCTCAGATATTTTGTAAATAAAGAAAATGCCTTGAGGGAGCTCAGAAAACAACTCAATGAACACAAAGAATATATGTCCAAGGAAATTGAAACTATAAAAACAAATCAAACAGAGATGAAAAACTCAATTCACGAGCTGAAAAATGAAGTAACAAGCTTAGCTAATAGAACAGGTCAGATAGAAGAGAGGATTAGTGAAATAGAAGACAAGCAACTTGAGGCACAACAGAGAGAAGAAGAAAGAGACTCAAAAATTAAAAAAAATGAGATAGCCCTACAAGAATTATCTGACTCCATCAAAAAGAATAACATAAGAATAATAGGTATATCAGAGGGAGAAGAGAGAGAAAATGGAATGGAGAACATACTCAAACAAATAATAGATGAGAACTTCCCAAGCCTGTGGAAAGAACTAAAGCCTCAAATTCAAGAAGCAAACAGAACTCCAAGTTTTCTTAACCCCAACAAACCTACTCCAAGGCATATCATAATGAAATTGACACAAACCAACAGCAAAGAAAAAATTCTCAAGGCAGCCAGGGAAAAGAAGAATACAACATATAAAGGAAGGCCCATTAGATTATCATCAGATTTCTCAGCAGAAACTCTACAAGCTAGAAGAGAGTGGACCCCAATATTTAAAGTCCTGAAAGAGAGGAACTTTCAGCCACGAATACTATACCCATCAAAGCTATCCTTCAAATATGAAGGAGAAATAAAAACATTCACAGATACAGAAAAGATGAGGGAATTTATCATCAGAAAACCCCCACTCCAGGAATTACTAAAGGGGATTCTCCAATCAGATACAAAGAACAAAAAAAAACAGAGCCACAAGTAAAAGCTCCAAGAAGAACACAATAAAACCAAATTTAAACTGTGACAACAACAAAAAGAAAGAGGGGGAGAAGATGGAGATTAACAGTAGCAAAGGACGATGGAGTGCAAAAGTACTCACAAAATAGTTCGCTACAATGAACAGGGTAAGGACCCTTTTCATTATTCAAAGGTAACCACCATTGAAAAAACCACCACAGAAGCACATGAGATAAAAAAGATAGCAACAGTGGAAAGATGTATGGAATACAACCAAATAAAAACAAAAGATAGAAAAACAAAAGAGAAGGATCAAACAAGACACAAAACTAACAGAAAGCAAGATATAAAATGGCAATAGGGAACTCACAAGTATCAATAATTACACTAAATGTAAACGGATTAAACTCACCAATAAAAAGGCACAGAGTAGCAGAATGGATTAAAAAAGAAAATCCAACTGTATGCTGCCTACAGGAAACTCATCTAAGTAACAAGGATAAAAACAAATTCAAAGTGAAAGGCTGGAAAACAATACTCCAAGCAAATAACATCCAAAAAAAAGCAGGTGTAGCAATACTCATATCGGATAATGCTGACTACAAGACAGGAAAAGTACTCAGAGACAAAAATGGCCATTTCATAATGGCTAAGGGGACACTGAATCAAGAAGACATAACAATTCTTAATATATATGCACCAAACCAAGGAGCACCAAAATATATAAGACAGCTACTTATTGATCTTAAAACAAAAACTAACAAAAATACAATCATACTTGGAGACCTCAATACACCGCTGATGGCTCTAGATCGGTCATCCAAACAGAGAATCAACAAAGACATAGTGGCCTTAAACAAAACACTAGAGCACCTGGATATGATAGACATCTACAGGACATTTCATCCCAAAGTGACTGAGTATACATTTTTCTCCAGTGTACATGGATCATTCTCATGAATTGACCATATGTTGGGCCACAAAAACAACGTCAGCAAATTCAGAAAAATTGAAGTTGTACCAAGCATATTTTCTGATCATAAAGCCTTGAAACTAGAACTCAACTGCAAAAAAGAGGAAAAAAATCCCACAAAAATGTGGAAACTAAACAACATACTTTTAAAAAATGAATGGGTCAAAGAAGAAATAAGTGCAGAGATCAAAAGATATATACAGACTAATGAAAATGACAATACGACATATCAGAATCTATGGGATGCAGCAAAAGCAGTGATAAGAGGGAAGTTCATATCACTTCAGGCATATATGAACAAACAAGAGAGAGCCCAAGTGAACCACTTAACTTCCCACCTTAAGGAACTAGAAAAAGAAGAACAAAGACAACCCAAAACCAGCCGAAGAAAGGAGATAATAAAAATCAGAGCAGAAATAAATGAATTAGAGAACAGAAAAACTATAGAAAAAATTAATAGAACAAGGAGCTGGTTCTTTGAAAAGATCAACAAAATTGACAAACCCTTGGCAAGACTTACCAAGGAAAAAAGAGAAAGAACTCATATAAACAAAATCCAAAATGAAGGAGGAGAAATCACCACGGACACCGTAGATATACAAAGAATTATTTTAGAATACTATGAAAAACTTTATGCTACTAAATTCAACAACCTAGAAGAAATGGATAAATTCCTAGAAAAATACAACCTTCCTAGACTGAGTCAAGAAGAAGCGGAAAGCCTAAACAGACCTATCAGTAGAGAAGAAATAGAAAAAACCATTAAAAACCTCCCCAAAAATAAAAGTCCAGGCCCTGACGGCTATACCAGCGAATTTTATCAAGCATTCAAAGAAGACTTGGTTCCTATTCTACTCAAAGTCTTCCAAAAAATTGAAGAAGAAGCAATACTTCCAAACACATTTTACGAAGCCAACATAACCCTCATACCGAAACCAGGCAAGAATGGCACAGAAAAAGAAAACTACAGACCAATATCTCTAATGAATACAGATGCTAAAATACTAAACAAAATACTAGCAAATCGAATACAACAACATATTAAAAAAATAATACATCATGATCAAGTGGGATTCATCCCAGAATCTCAAGGATGGTTCAACATACGTAAAACGGTTAATGTAATACACCATATCAACAAAACAAAGAACAAAAACCACATGATCTTATCAATAGACGCAGAAAAGGCTTTCGATAAAATACAACACAATTTTATGTTTAAGACTCTCAACAAAATGGGTATAGAAGGAAAATATCTCAACATGATAAAGGCCATATATGATAAACCATCAGCTAACATCATATTAAATGGCACTAAACTGAAGGCTTTCCCCCTTAAATCAGGAACAAGACAGGGTTGTCCACTCTCTCCACTCTTATTTAATGTGGTACTAGAGGTTCTAGCCAGAGCAATCAGACAAGACAAAGAAATAAAAGGCATCCATATCGGAAAAGAAGAAGTAAAGGTATCACTTTTTGCAGATGATATGATACTATACATCGAAAACCCCAAAGAATCCACAAAAAGACTACTGGAAACAATAAGCCAATACAGTAAGGTCGCAGGATACAAAATTAACATACAGAAGTCAATAGCCTTTCTATATGCCAACAATGAAACAACTGAGAAGGAACTCAAAAGAATAATCCCCTTCACGATTGCAACAAAAAAAATAAAATACTTAGGAATAAACATAACAAAGAATGTAAAGGACTTATATAATGAAAACTATAAACCATTGTTAAGGGAAATCGAAAAAGATATAATGAGATGGAAGAATATACCTTGTTCTTGGCTAGGAAGAATAAATATAATCAAGATGGCTATATTACCCAAAGCAATATACAAATTTAATGCAATTCCCATCAAACTTCCAATGACATTTTTTAAAGAAATAGAGCAAAAAATCATCAGATTTATATGGAACTATAAAAAACCCCGAATAGCCAAAGCAATCCTAAAGAAAAAGAATGAAGCTGGGGGCATTTCAATACCTGACTTCAAACTCTATTATAGGGCCACGACAATCAAAACAGCATGGTATTGGCAGAAAAATAGACACTCAGACCAATGGAACAGAATAGAAAGTCCAGAAATAAAACCACATATATATAGTCAAATAATTTTTGATAAAGGGGCCAACAACACACAATGGAGAAAAGAAAGCCTCTTCAATAAATGGTGCTGGGAAAACTGGAAAGCCACATGCAAAAGAATGAAACTGGACTACAGTCTCTCCCCCTGTACAAAAATTAACTCAAAATGGATCAAAGATCTAAACATAAGACCTGAAACAATTAAGTACATAGAAGAAGACATAGGTACTCAACTCAGGGACCTGGGTTTTAAAGAGCATTTTATGAATTTGACTCCAATGGCAAGAGAAGTGAAGGCAAAAATTAATGAATGGGACTACATCAGACTAAGAAGTTTTTGCTCAGCAAGAGAAACTGATAACAAAATAAACAGAAAGCCAACTAAATGGGAAATGATTTTTTCAAACGACAGCTCAGATAAGGGCCTAATATCCAAAATATACAAAGAACTCATAAAACTCAACAACAAACAAACAAACAATCCAATAAAAAAATGGGAAGAGGATATGAATAGACACTTCTCCCAGGAAGAAATACAAATGGCCAACAGATATATGAAAAGATGCTCATCTTCTTTAGCTATTAGAGAAATGCAAATCAAAACGGCAATGAGATACCACCTCACACCTGTTCGATTAGCTGTTATTAGCAAGTCAGGTAACAGCAAATGTTGGAGAGGCTGTGGAGAAAAAGGAACCCTCATACACTGTTGGTGGGAATGTAAAGTAGTACAACCATTATGGAAGAAAGTATGGTGGTTCCTCAAAAAACTGAAAATAGAACTACCTTATGACCCAGCAATCCCTCTACTGGGTATATATCCCAAAAACTCAGAAACATTGATACGTAAAGACACATGCAGCCCCATGTTTATTGCAGCATTGTTCACAGTGGCCAGGACATGGAAACAACCAAAAAGCCCATCAATAGATGACTGGATAAAGAAGATGTGGCACATATACACTATGGAATACTACTCAGCCATAAGAAATGATGACATCGGAACATTTACAGCAAAATGGTGGGATCTTGATAACATGATACGAAGCGAAATAAGTAAATCAGAAAAAAACAGGAACTGTATTATTCCATACGTAGGTGGGACATAATAGTGAAACTAAGAGACATTTATAAGAGTGTGGTGGTTACGGGGGGTAGGGGGGAATGGGAGAGGGATAGGGGGTGGGGAGGGGCACAAAGAAAACAAGATAGAAGGTGACAGAGGACAATCTGACTTTGGGTGGTGGGTATGCAACATAATTGAACAACAAGATAACCTGGACTTGTTATCTTTGAATATATGTATCCTGATTTATTGATGTCACCCCATTAAAAAAATAAAATTATAAAAAAAAAAAAAAAAAAAAAAAAAAAAATGCCTTGAAAATAAATTTTACTGAAATCATCACTACAATTATAAAAATACCATGTGACATGTGATGACATAAATATCTAAAACATATAAAAAGGTGACAGAAAGATACGTGACTGGGTGGTGAACACACTGCCATGTACACATGATGTGTGATAGAATTGTTCACCTCAGATCTGCACAGTTTTGTTAACCACTATTACCTCAATAACTATTTTAAACAATTTAAAATAAAGAGAAGAATTTTATTTAATGAATTGTGTCCTATTTTTAAATGTCCTGGAGATTTTTAATTAAAATATTCTTGATTCCTATCCACTCTAGGTGGACCACAATGAAATATTTGCCCTATTTACTATAGTACATTTATGCCTCCATATATGTATGCATTCATTTCTAATTGCAGTTTCTTCATTATACAAAGCTGCTAAAAGTAATACACAAGAATTACCGAGAAACTGCTCTTCCAGATAAACACAGGAGGGGGTTCTAATGTGCGTCTATTCACAACGTTAGTGGCCATCGATTAATTCGCAACCTTATTGCATCTGAGTTTCTGTTTTAAGTCATGTCTGAATGTAGCTGAGTGAATCAGATGAAGAGAAAGAAGAAGGGAAGTTCTGAATCAAATGTCCTGAGCTGTCCTTGAGAAAACTTACAATCAGAAACTTCAAAAGTACCAAAACTTGCAAATATATTAGTGATAATACTAATTTGACTAAAAGCCTCTGTCTCCTTAATTTCAAAGAGGCAATGACAGCGGTAATAATTGGAGAAACTGAGGAGGAAATGAAGTGGTGATCAGAGTGGGAGGATCGAGAACTGAGACACAGGTAGCTGGTCCCTGAGAGAGAGGACAGGGGATGAGGGACAGGTGAGGGAGGACAGGGAAGCAGATCATCAGTACTTACTTTTTTCCTGTGCACTTTGCATGGCTGAAAAGCAAAAGAAGAAATGAAAAAGTCATTCATTCCCTATAAAAACACAATGTCAGGGAAGGTGGAAGAAATGGGCCCCCTTTCCTAGTTCACTGTGGAGCACACGGGGAACCATGTCTGTGAAAGCAGGAACCCTGAGGACCCAAAGGACACCTCACCCATCAGAGTCAGTGCTGTTCTCCTTCCCCTGTCCCCTGTGCACAGGAAACTAAGTCAGGAAAAAAATGAGGAGTGTGGACTGAAATTCTGACTTGTGCAATACTAAGTGTCCCCTGTCACTAGACTACCACCATTTTTGGGCTAAAAACAAACGTATTCACATGTGGGACAGTTACTTCAGCAGTGACGGGATGTGTACAGTAGAGGCACCATCTGTCCCAAACTGTTTATGTTGCACTAGTGATATGACAACTGCTCTGTAAATTAGAGCGGTGGTTCCCAAACTTTTTTGGGCCACAGACTGGTTTAATGTCAGAAAATATTTTCATGGACTAGCCTTTAGGGTGGGACAGATAAATGTATCACGTGACCGAGACAAGCATCAAGAGTGAGTCTTAGACAGATGTAACAGAGGGAATCTGGTCATTTTTTAAAAAGAAATCATTGTTCAGACTTAAAAATAAATAAAATGGAAATAATTTAAGTTATTTATTCTTTCTCTGCGGACCGGTACCAAAATGCCCACTAACCGGTATTGGACTAACCCGGGATTTGAGGACCAATGCATTAGAGGAATATATGTCTAAAGACCATTCCTAATAAAACAAAAATATAATTTAAATTGTCCTTAGAAAAATATACTCTTAAGGTTTGAATGATTAAGGTTCTTTTTTGTGAGATATATCATGATCAATATTTATTTCTGGTGTCCTTCATATATTACGTAGAAATCAGATATTTATTACTTTTGACCTGACCTTAAGTATTACAGCCTTCAGAAAATTGCTTATTGTTAAGTGCTGTTTGGCATATGTAAACTGTGTCAACAATCCTGAGAAAGAATAAGAAACTGCCATGTTTGGATATTTTAAAGGTTCAAAACTTTGGTAAAATACTTAAAAGCTTCAAACACTGGGTCATATGATCAAGGACAGTGGAAGAGGGACGCCCCACTCTGTTACATTTGACTAGTGAATGATACAAGATATTTATCATGACTCAGGCTATGGAAAGACAATGGGGAGAGACACTGAATGCTGACAGTTTGTAGATATTTGTCTCAAGAAATTGGAGAAGTATTAATTGCTTAATATTGGGCCTCAAACTTGTCATAATTGAGAGAGATCTCAAGTTTGAATATTTCCCAGAAACACATAGATATGATATATATTCATCTATACACCCTAATATAAACCTGTATCATATGTATATATATAATAAAAATTATGATTCTGTCAGCTTAACACCCTTCATCTCACCAATGTCTTAATGAAACTGTGACAATTTACTGTAAAACAGAGCAGCCAATGTTTACAAGAAAACACTTGTGTAAAATGACAAACAGGGAAGAAGAAGGAGGGAAGGTAGGAAACAGAAATGGACCGAGTTCCAATTAGGAGAAGGACCATCTCAATATTGGGGGAGGAACAGTAGACTCCTAGGAGGAGGACAGGCCAGCAGAGAGCCCGGGGATAAAAGGGCCGGAAATGTCAAAGAGAAATAAACCAGATGTTTCCATGTAGATGATGAGTGGAGGAATATCAGTAACTTTACCTAATATTTGCAGACCTCGTGCTGAAATAAAAATACAAAAGTCAATGTCAATTTCATGGGTAGTAACGACAAAGAGATTGTAATACATTTACAAATTCAAATTTAAATTTAGGATAATTTCAAATGAACACAGAAACACATGTCAAATCACACATGCTCCCTCCAGAAAACACACACATCTACACAGTGGAACATAGCAACTTTCGTCCACAGGTGTTCTATAGTAAGTAAAATGATGTAAAAGGGGGGTAAGATAGTAAAATAATATAAATTTTTAAAAATACTAGATTTGCTGTTTAATTTCTTAAATTAATATTTTCAAAGTGTATTTTATTTGTTAATATTACTGAGAGAAAGAAAGGGGAGCAGGAGGGAATTTGTGGTCTCTTAGCAGCTTCGCTGTAGCTGTAGCTGCTGCCCTGTGTGCCGTGTCCAGGCAAGTCCAGGGTCCAACTGACAACCTCAGTGTTCCAGGTCCATGTTCTGTCTACGGGGCCACCACAGGCGAGGCTGAAAATATTCTTGGTATATTTGAAATTCTTATGTTTCAGAAAATCTGTTTGTAAGTTTAGTATGCTCACTGGATGTTTATAAACACATCAGTGAGTCTCACTGCTGTGGCAGCGACATCGTGCAGAGTGGCCACCACACTGTGGAAGGAGCACTGACACACAGCTCCTCCCAGTGACACAGGGTCAGGGGTCTGGGGGCGGAGTCCTCCATATATTTGTCCACAGGTTGGTTGTTAATCACATTGTAGTAGACATTCTGTTTTTACTCATTTCTGAATGAAGAACATCTTAATACTCATGGGAGTCGAATTCAGGAGAGAAAGGGGTGGGATTCTCTGATGAACATTCTGTTCCTCACTGGACCTTACTGAACTTTTTTATCCGTTAATCGAGAAAAGAATATCTCAGCTCACATGAGTGAGACAGGTTCTCTACACACTGTGAAGAAAACGAAGCGAATGACCTACATCTTCTAATGTTGTTTCTGCAAGATGTTTCTGCAGTCTCAGATCTTCCATAAATAAAGAAAATGCCTTGAAAATCAATTTTACTGAAATCATCACTACAATTATAAAAATACCATGTGTCATGTGATGACATAAATATCTAAAACATATAAAAAGGTGACAGAAAGATACGTGACTGGGTGGTGAACACACTGCCATGTACACATGATGTGTGATAGAATTGTTCACCTCAGATCTGCACAGTTTTATTAACCACTATTACCTAAATAAATATTTTAAACAATTTAAAATAAAAGAGAATAATTTTATTTAATGAATTGTGCTATATTTTTAAATTTCTGGAGATTCTTTAATTAAAGTTTACTTGATTCCTATTCACTCTGCATGGACCACGATGAAATATTTGCCCTATTTACTATAGTGTCTTTATGCTTCCATATATGTACGCATTCATTTCTAATTGCAGTTTCTTCATTATACAAAGCTGCTAAAAGTAATACACAAGAATTACCGAGAAACTGCTCTTCCAGATAAACATAGGAGTGGGTTCTAATGTGCATCTATTCACAACATTAGTGGCTATGGATTAATTCACAACCTTATTGCATCGGAGTTTCTGTTTTAAGTCATGTCTGAATGTAGCTGAGTGAATCAGATGAAGAGAAACAAGAAGGGAGTTTTAGAATGAAATGACCTGAGCTGTCCTTGAGGAAATTACACTCAGAAACTTTAAAAGTACCAAAACTTGCAAATATGTTAGTGATAATACTAATTTGACCAAAAGCCTCTGTCTCCTTAATTTCAACAAGGCAACCACAGCGGTAATAATTGGAGAAACTGAGGAGGAAATGAAGTGGTGATCAGAGTGGGAGGATCGAGAACTGAGACACAGGTAGCTGGTCCCTGAGAGAGAGGACAGGGGATGAGGGACAGGTGAGGGAGGACAGGGCAGTAGATCATCGGCACTTACCTTTTTCCTGTGCACTTTGCTCGGCTGAAAAGAAAAGAAGAAATGAAAAAGTCATTCATTCCAAGTAAAAACAGAATATCAGGGAGGAAGGAGAACAGAAATGGGCCCCATTTCCTAGTTCACTGTGGAGCACATGGGGACCCATGTCTGTGAAAATAGGAGCCCTAAGGACCCAAAGGACACCTCACCCATCAGAGTTAATGCTGTTTCCCTACCCTGGCACCTGTGCACAGGAAACTAAGTCAGGAAATAAAGAGATGAGTGTGGACTGAAATTCTGACTTGTGCAGTACTAAGTATTCCCCTGTCACTAGACTACCACCTTTATCAGGCTAAAAACAAACTTATTCACAGGCTGGACAGTTACTTCAGCAGTGATGGGATATGTACAGTAGACACACCATCTGTCCCAAACTGTTTATGTTCCAATAGTCATATGACACCTGCTCTATACATTAGAGCAGTGGTCTCCAACCTTTTTTGGACCACGGACCGGTTTAATGTCAGATAATATTTTCACGGACCAGCCTTTAGGGTGGGATGGATAAATGTATCATGTGACCGAGACAAGCATCAAGAGTGAGTCTTAAACAGATGTAATAGAGGGAATCTGGTCATTTTTTAAAAGTAAAACATCGTTCAGACTTAAATATTAATAAAATGGAAATAATGTAAATTATTTATTCTTTCTCTGCCGACCAGTACCAAAAGGCTCACGAACCAGTACCGGTTCGCGGCCCGGGGGTTGGGGACCACTGCATTAGAGAGATATATGTCTAAAGACCATTCCTAATAAAACAAAAATATAATTTAAATTGTCATTAGGGCAAGATACTATTAAGTTTTGAATGATTAAAGTTCTTTTTTGTGAGATATATCATGGTGAATATTGTTTTCTTGTGTTCTTCACTAATTACGTAGAGATCACATATTTATTACTTTTGACCTCACCTAAAGTTATTACATCCTTCAGAAAATTGCTTATTGTTAAGTGCTGTTTGGCATATGGAAACTGTGTCAACAATACTGAGAAAGAATAAGAAACTGTCATGTTTGGATATTTTAAAAGGTTCGAAAAATAAAATACTTAAAAGCTTCAAACACTAGGTCATATCATATTATCAGGGACAGTGGAAGAGGGACGCCCCACTCTGTCACATCTGACCAGTGAATGGTGTCAGGTATTTATCATGACACAGGCTGTGCAAAGAAAATGAACCGAGGCACCGAATGATGGTTTGTTTGGGTCTTTTTGGCGCTGATTTATTTATTTATCAGACTCGAGTGCTTTAGCGAATGATGGTTTTGAAGACTGTTCTTTGAAGGGTTTGGAGAGGTATCCATTGCATAGGAATGGACACTGAAATTTAGAAAATTTGAATAATGTCCTAAGTTTGGCATTTTCCCAAAACACACACATACACACACAGATATCTATGTACACTAATATGTAAACTAATATCTGTATGTCTATATCTATATCTATATATACTAAACACTGTGTGTCTGTCGGTTTGAAGCCTTTTATCTCACCAAATTCTGAATGAAACTGTGACAATTCTCTGCTTGACAGCTGCAGCCACAGTTTACAGAGAGACAGCTGTGTAAAATGAGAAAGAGATGCAGGAAAGAATGAAAGACAGGGAAACAGAGATCAACAGACCCAAATGAAGGAGGTGCTGTCTCAGAATCATGTGGGAGGGACAGCAGACTTCGAGGATGAGGACAGACCAACGGAAGGCACTTGGATAAAAGGCCGGAAATGTCAAAGAAAGAAATAAAGCAGATGTTTTTCAAGTGAATTAAATGTAAAAATATATCAGTAATTTTACCTAATTGTCTCTTAAATTCCTCTGAAAAAGAAAAGAAAATGTCAATTTCATGGGAAACAACCACAAATAGAATTCAAATTTACTGATAAATTCAAATATAAAATTTGGTTAATTTAAAATGAACACACACACACACACACACACACACACACCAAATCACACATACCTCCCCAAAACACAGTGGCTCAGAGGTCACTATTGACCACCGATATTTTATAGTTAAATAAAAAGGAGGAAAAGGGTGTTAAGTTAGCAAAATAATATAAATAAGTAAAAATATTTGTTTTCCTGTTTATTTTTTAACATAATTCACTTTTTAAAAATATTATAGTTATTAATATTATTTAGACAAGGGATGAGAGGCAGGAGAAAGGAATTTGGACTCATATTATTTTAAACATCAATACCAAGGAAATAATGAAAATTGTAATAGCCACTAAAAAGAAAACATTCAGCTTTGAATGATTAAATTTTCTTTACTGTGAAACATCACAATCAATTGCACCCTTCACATAAAAAGTACTTGTCAGAGATGAACCAGTTGTGCACTTGTCTTAAGATACTTCATCTGTCTGAAAATTGTATATATTTTAAGTACATTTTGTCATGTGATATCAGTATCTACGTAATGCCAAAGAATAAAAACCAGGAATGGTTAGATATTTTATATTCTATGAAATAATTAGGTAAAATATTTAGTTAACTTGGAACACCTGGGTCATATGATCAAGGACAGTGGAAGAGGGAGGCCCCATTCTGTCACATCTGATCAGTGAATGATACAAAGTATTTATCATGACTCAGGCTGTGAAAGACAATTGGGAGAGACACTGAATGCTGACAGTTTGCAGTTATTTCTCTGAAGGGATTGGAGAAGTATTAATTGCATAATATTGGGCTTCAAACTTGTCATACTTGACAGAGATCTCAAGTTTGAATATGTCCCAGAAACACATACATATATATTCATCTATACACCATTATATAAACTTATAATATATGTATATATTAAAATTCATGATTCTGTCAGCTTAATACCCTTCAGCATACTTATGTCTTAATAAAACTGTGACAATTTAGTGCAAGACAGAGCAGCCAATGTTTACAGGGAAACACTTGTGTAAAATGACACAGAAGGAAGAGAAAGGAGGGAAGGTAGGAAACAGAAATGGACAGAGTTTCAATTAGGAGAAGGACGATCTCAATATTGGGGGAGGAGCAGTAGACTCCTAGGAGGAGGACAGGCCAACGGAGAGCCCGGGGATAAAAGGGCCGGAAACGTGAAAGAGAGAAATAAACCAGATGTTTCATGTGGATCAAGAGTGAAGGAATATCAGTAACTTTACCTAATATATGCAGAAATTGTGCTGAAAAAGAAATACAAAAGGTAATGTCAATTTAATTTCTAGTAACCACAAAAAGATTGAAATGTACTTACAAATTCAAATTTAAATTTAAGATACTTTTAGATGAACACAGAAACACATGCCAAATCACACATGTTTCCCTACCCCAAAACACACATCTACACAGTGGAACAAAGTTCACTATCATCCACAGGTGTTATATAGTAAGTAACCGGTGGAAAAGGGAGGTAATTTAGTACAATATAAAATTTTAAAAATATTGCATTTGCTGTTTAATGTATTAAAGTAATTCTTTTCTAAATCTATATTATTTGTTAATATTACTGAGAGAAAGAATGGCAGGCAGGAGGGAAGCATGTGGACTCATGGCTGCTTCACTGTAGCTGTAGCTGCTGCCCTGGGTGCCGTGTCCGGGCAAGTCCAGGGTCGGACTGGCAACCTCAGTGTTCAGGTTCACGCTCAGTCTACGGGGCCACCACAGGCTAGGCTGAAAATATTCTTGGTCTATTTGAAATACTTATATTTCTGTTACTCTGTTTGTAAGCTTTAGTATGCTCATTGGATGCTTTAAACACATCAGTGAGTCTCACTGCTGCGGCAGCGACATCGTGCAGAGTGGCCACCACACTGTGGAAGGAACACTGACACACAGCTCCTCCCAGTGACACAGGCTCAGGGGTCTGGGGGCTGCGTCCTCCATGTTTTTGTCCACAGGTTGGTTGTTAACCACACTGTATTGGAGATTCTGTTTTTACTCATTCTTGAATGAAGACAATCTTAATACTCCTGGGAGTTGAATTCAGGAGAGAGAAAGGACTGGGATTCTCTGATGAACATTCTGCTCCTCACTGGACCTTACTGAGCTTTTTATCCCTTAATCGAAAAAAGAATATCTCAGCTCACATGAGTGGGACAGGTTCTCTATACACTGTGAAGAAAACGAAGTGAATGTCCTACATCTTGTAACTTTGTTTCTGCAAGGTGACCAAGTCTCAGATGTTCCATAAATAAATTGCATTGAAAATCAATTTTACTGAAATCATCACTACAATTATAAAAATACCATGTGACATATGACGACATAAAATTTAAAACATATCAAAAATGTGACACAATGATTTGTGACTGGGTGGTGAAAACACGGCCACATAAACATGATGTATGATAGAATTGTGCATCTCAGATCTGCACAGTGTTTTTAACAACTATTACCTCAATAAATTAAATATTTAAAACAATTTAAAATAGAAGATAATTGTTTTATTTAACAAATTATATTATATTTATAAAAATCTGGAGATTCTTTAATAAAAATATTCTTGATTCCTATTCACTCTACGTGGACCACGATGAAATATTTACTTTATTTATTATAGTCTTTTTATGCTTCTATATATGTATGCATTCATTTCTAATTGTGTTCCTTCGTTGTACAAAGCTGCTAAAACTAATACACAAGAGTTACTGAGAAACTGCTCTTCTAGATAAACAGAGGAGTCATTCTTTTTTTGGGGGGGAATGTCTTTTTTTTACTTTCATCTATGAAGGATAGTATCTTTGTTTGTTTTTTATAGTAAAATAAAAATTTTATTTACATATTTTTCAAATCAGTTGCTTTCCTTGTCACTGGATATGTTTTTTGTTTGTTTGCTTTTTTTATTATTATTAAATTTAATGAAGTGTCATTGATAAATCAGGGTACATATGTTGAGAGAAAACATCTCCAGATTATTTTAACATTTGATTATGCTGTATACCCCTCACCCAAAGTCAAATTGTCTTCCATCCCCTTCTATCTGGATTTCTTTGTGCCCCTCCCCTACCCCCACCCCTTCTCTCTCCTTCTTCTCCTCGCCTCCTCCACACCCCCAAACACTGCCCCATTACCATCACATTCTTGTCCATGTGTCTGAGTCTCATTTTTATGTCCCATCTATGTATTGATTCATATAGTTCTTAGTTTTTTCTGATTTACATATTTCACTCCGTATAATGTTGTCAAGGTCCATCCATGTTATTGTAAATGATCCTATGTCATTATTTCTTATGGCTGAGTAGTATTCCGTAGTATATATGTACCAAAGCTTTTTGATCCACTCGTCCTCTGACGGACACTTGGGCTGTTTCCAGATATTCGCTATTGTGAACAATGCTGCCATAAACGTGGGGGTGCATTTCTTCTTTTTGAACAGTGCTATGGTGTTCTTGGGGTATATTCCTAAAAGTGGGATAGCTGGGTCAGAAGGCAGTTCGATTTACAATTTTTTGAGGAATCTCCATACTGTTTTCTACAGAGGCTGCACCAGTCTGCATTCCCACCAGCAGTGCAGGAGGGTTCCCTTTTCTCCATATCCTCGCCAGCACTTATTCTGTGTTATTTGATTGATGAGCGCCGTTCTGACTGGTGTGAGGTGATTGATATATCATTGTGGTTTAACCTTACATTTCTCTAATGACTAGTGATGGTGAGCCTTTTTTCATATGCCTATTGGCCATCTGTATGTCCTCTTTGGAAAAATGTTTATTTATTTCTTTTGCTTATTTTTTGATTGAATTGTTTGTCTTCTTGCTGTCAAGATTTACAAGTTGTTTATAAATTTTGGTTATTAACCGCTTATCAGATGTATTGTCAAATATGTTCTCCCATTGTGTAGTTTGTCTTTTTCTGTTCTTATTGTCTTTAGCTGTGCTAAAGCTTTTTAGTTTGATATAGTCCCATTTGTTTATCCTGTCTTTTATTTAACTTTCCTGTGAAGATAAATCAGCAAATATATTGCTGCGAGAGATGTCGGAGAGCTTGCTGCCTATGTTTTCTTCTAAGATGCTTACAGTTTCACAGCTTACATTTAAGTCTTTTATGCATTTTGAGTTTATTTTTGTGAATGGTGTAAGTTGGTGGTCTACTTTCATTTTTTTGCAGGAAGCTGACCAATTTTCCCAACACCATTTATTAAACAGGCTGTCTTTACTCCATTCTATGCCCTTACGTCCTTTGTCAAATATCAGTTGTCCATAGAGCTGTGGGTTTATTTCTGGGTTCTCTGTTCTATTCCATTGATCTGTATGCCTTTTCTTATGCAGTACCAGGCTGTTTTGAGTACAATGGCCTTGTACTATAACTTGATATTAGGAAGAGTGATACCTTCCACTTCATTCTTCTTTTTTAAAATTGCTGAGGCTATTCATGTTCTTTTTTGGCTCCATATAAATTTTTGTGTTATGTGATCTATATCTTTAAAGTATGTCATTGGTATTTTAATTGGTATTGCATTGAATTTATAGATTGCTTTGGGTAATATAGGCAAAAATAAATGAATGGGACTACATCAAACTAAGAAGTTTTGCTCAGCAAGAGAAACTGACAACAAAATAAATAGACAGACAACTAAATGGGAAATTATATTTTCAAACAATAGTTCAAATAAGGTCCTAATATCCAAAATATACAAAGAACTCATAAAACTCAACAACAAAAAAACAAACAATCCAATAAAAAAATGGGAAGATGACATGAACAGACACTTCTCCCAGGAAGAAATACAAATGGACAACAGATATATGAAAAGATGCTCATCTTCTTTAGTTATTAGAGAAATGCAAATCAAAACTGCAATGAGATACCACCTCACACCTGTTAGATTAGCTATTATCAACAAGACAAGTAATGACAAGTGTTGGAGAGGCTGTGGAGAAAAAGGAACCCTCATTCACTGTTGGTGGGAAGTTAAGTAGTACAACCATTTTGGAAGAAAGTATGGTGGTTCCTCATAAAACTGAAAATAGAACTACCTTATGACCCAGCAATCCCTCTACTGGGTATATACCCCAACAACTCAGAAACATCGATACAGAAAGACACATGCAGCCCCATGTTCATTGCAGCATTGTTCACAGTGGCCAAGACATAAAAACAACCAAAAAGCCCTTCAATAGAAGACTGGATAAAGAAGATGTGGCACATATACACTATGGAATACTACTCAGCCATAAGAAATAATGACATAGGATCATTACAAGCAAAATGGTAGTATCTTAATAACATTATATGAAGTGAAATAAGTAAATCAGAAAAAAACAAGAACTGCATTATTCCATACGTAGGTGAGATATAAAAGCGAGACTAAGAGACATTGATAAGAGTGTGGTGGTTACGGGGGTGGGGGAAGACAGAGAGGGAAAAGGGGAGGGGGAGGGGCACAAAGAAAACTGGATAGAAAGTGACAGTAGACAATCTGACTTTGGGTGATGGGTATGCAACATAATTGATTGACAAGATCACCTGGACATGTTTTCTTTGAACATATGTACTCTGATGTATTGATGTCACCCTAGTAAAATTAATAAAAAAAATTGAGTTGCTCTATGCTCATTGTCGTTCTCTTCTAGGAATTTTTTTATTTCTTCTTTGCTCTCATTCTTAATGCATTTGTTATTTAACAACCTGCTATTTAGTTTCCATGTGTTTGAGAATTTTTGAGCTTTTTGTTGTGGTTCATTTCTAGTTTCATGCCATTGTAATCAGAGAAAGTGCTTGATATGATTTCAATCTTCTTAAATTTGTTTAAGCCACTTTTATGCCTTAACATGTGGTCTATCCTAGAGAATGTACCATGAGCACTTGAAAAGAATGTATATTCTGCTGCTTTAGGGTGAAAGGTTCTGAAAACATCTGTTAAATCGAGTTGATCTAGTGTGTCCTTTAAGTCTGCTGTTTCTTTGTTAATTTTCTTTCTTGAGGATTTATCTAGTGATGTTAGTGAGGTATTAAAATCCCCTACTATTATAGTATTGCTGTTGATCTCGCTTTTTATAACTATCAAAGTCTGCTTTATATATTTAGGAGCTTCTATATTAGGTGCATAGATATTTATAATAGTTATATTTTCCTGTTGGATTACTCCCTTTATCATTATGTACTGGCATTCTTTATCTCTTACTATAGCCTTTGTTTTAAAGTTCATTTTGTCTGATAAAAATATTGCTACCCCAGCTTTTTTTTCATTTCCATTTGCATGAAATGTTTTTTTTTCCATCCTTTTACCATCAATCTATGTGCATCTTTTGTTTTAAGATGTGTCTCTTGTAGACAGCATCTGTATGGGTCCTGTTTTCTTATCCATGCAGCTACTCTATGTTTTTTGATTTGATCATTTATTCCATTTACATTTAAATTTATTATTGAAATATAGTTGTTTATTGCCATTTTATTTTTTAAAGCTGTATTCCTCTTTTACTATATTCTTTTCCCACTTTGATCTGTTTACAATAGGCCTCTTAACATTTCCTGCAGCATTGGTTTGGTTGTAATGAATTCCTTGAGTTTTTTTTTGTTTTGTTTTGTTTTTTGTCTGGGAAGCTTTTATTTCTTTTTCAATTTTAAATGATAGCCTTGTTGGATAAAGCAGTCTTGGTTGTAGGCTTTTGTTCTGCATTACTTTGAATATTTCTTACCATTTTCTTCTGGCCTCAAGTGTTTCTGTTGAGAAGTCAGATGTCATCATTATGGGGGCTCCTTTGTAAGTGATAGCTTTTTTTTCTCTTGCAGCTTTTAATATTTTCTCTTTATCACTTAGGTTTGGTTTTATAATTATGATGTGTCTTTGTGTAGGTTTCTTTGGGTTTCTCTTTATTGGAGTTCTCTTTGCTTTTTGAAATTGTGCGAGTTTCTCCTGCATTAATTTAGGGAAGTTTTCAGCTATGGTATGATTGAAAAAAGTCTCTATCCCTTGTTCTTTCTCTTCTTCTTCAGGAAACTCTATGATGTGATGTTATTTTTCTTTATGTTGTCACAGAACTCTCTAAATTTTCTTCAGACTTTTTGAGTCTCCTTTATTTTTTCTTCTATGCTTTCTTGCCTTCATTCAAGTTGTTCTCCAACTCGCTGATTCAATCTTGATCTCTATCCATCCTGTTTTTAATTCTTTCCATTGTGGTCTTCATTTCTGATATTGTATTTGTCATCTCTGACTGATTCTTTTATAATATTTCAATATCATTTTTTATACTTGCTATTTTTTTATTTAGGTGTTCATAATAACCATCAATTGTTTATCTAAGATCCCTAAGCATCCTTACAATCATTATTTTGAACTCCGCATCCTGAAGTTTGGTTATTTCCATATCACTCAGTTCTGAAGTTTTATCTTGTGGTTTTATTTGGATTGCACTTCTCTGTCTCCTCATTTTTTCTATCTGTTTGGGTCTTTCATTTGTAGAGCTAGTTGAGTCTAGGCTTGGTGTTGTTTGCCTCCAGTTTTCAATTGTGTTATTTCTAGGTTTTCATGGGTTGTCATCAGCTATTATTTATAATCCACTTTTGGATTTGGGCCACTTTGAAGTCTTGATTTGTTTATTTTCTTAACAGGTGATAGCTTTGTTTACTGGTCTCAGCAGGGGCTTATTTGAAACTGTAGCCAGGAATGCAGTGGGTATAACTGAGACTCTGAAGTCCTCTTCTACCAGTTAATCTCTCTGGGGGTAGGGTGTTTTTTCAGCTTCAGTAGGGAGAGGTGTATCTCTGATCTCCATGGAGACCAGTTACTGCCCCTCCTCCCCACTTCTTATTTTCAGCTGTGTCTTGCTGCACTGATTGGAACTGAAGAGATGTCTGGAGATCTGTGCCCTGGAAGCACTTTAGTCTTTTGTTTTGTGGAAGGATCAGCCCTTCCCTCAGCTATGGCTACCTCCAGCACTGAATGAGTCAGCTTCTCAGTTTGTCCTCTGGCCCTCAGTGTCTGCTCCTCACTCTCCCCTTACATCTTGGAAGACAAACCAGCCCTTTCACACACCTCGCTCCCTGGTTGCCAGGCAAGTGGCTGTGAGCAGTATTTTCTGCTCTTTTCTCTGGAGTGAGAGCTGCTATGCGCTCTCAACCTCACCCCTCACTCCGTTTCTGTAAGAAGGGGAGATTCAGGCCCTCCCTACCAAGTTTGTTGTTTCTTCTTATTTGCTCCTTGGTTTTTGAGAGCTGTTCTTGCAGTCAAGAGTTGGTTTTTCACGCTAATTGTTTCTAAATTGATTTGTTTTCCAGTATGGTGGTGAAAGCAGGGAGTCTGTGCATCTGCCTAATCAGCTGCCATCTTTAGGATCTCAGGAGTCAGTTTGTATGTGCATCTATTCACAACATTTGTGGTCATCGATTAATTCACAACCTTATTGTATCTCAGTTTCTGTTTTAAGTCATGTCTGAATGTAGCTGAGTGAATAAGATGAAGAGAAAGAAGAAGGGAGGTTTAGAATCAAATGATTGAGCTATCTTTGAGGAAACTTACACTCAGAAACATTAAAAGTACCAAAACTTGCAAATATGTTGGTGATAATATTCATTTGACCAAAAAGCCTCTGTCACCTTAATTTCAACAAGGCAAATACAGTGGTAACAATTGGAGAAATTGAGAAGTAAATGAAGTGGTTATCAGAGTGGAAGAATCAAGACACCAAGACAAAGGTAGCTTGTCCCTGAGAGAGAAGAGAAGGGATAAGAAACTGGTGAGGGAAGGACAGGGCAGTAGATCATTGGTACTTACTTTTTTCTTGTGCATTTTGCTCAGCTGAAAAACAAAGGAAGAAATACACAAATCATTCCATATGAAAGCACAGTGTTGGATAGGAAGGAGAACAGAAAGGGGGCCCTTCCATAGTTCACTCTGGAGCACACCTGACCCATCTCTGTGAAAGTAGGAACCCTGAGGATCCAAAGGACACCTCAACCATCGGTGTCAATGTTGTTTTCCTTCCCCTCTTCCTTGTGCACAAGAAACTAAGTCAGGAAATAAAATGATGAGTGTGGTCAGAAATTCTGGCATGTGCCATACTAAGTGTACCCCTGTCACTAGACTATCACCATTTTCAGGCTAAAACCAAATGCATTTTCATGTGAGACAGTTACTTCATCAGTGCTGGGGACTTGTAGAGTAGAGGCACTATCTGTCCCAAACTGTTTATATTGTACTCGTCGTATGACAGCCGCTCTGTACAAAGAAGGATACATTCCTAAAGAACATTTCTAAGGAAAGAAAAATATAACATAAATTGTCATTAGAAAAAGATACTATTAACATTTGAATGATTAAGGTGTTTTTTTTTTTCTGAGATATATCATGGTCAATATTTATTACTTGTGTCCTTCACATATTACGTAGAGATCAGAGCTTTATTCCTTTTGCCCTCACCTTAAGATATTACATCCTTCAGAAAACTGCTTATTGTTAAGTTCTCTTTGACATTTGTTAACTGTATTAACAATAAGGCTAAAGAATAAGAAACTAGCAATTTTGGATATTTCTAAAAGCTGGAAAAAATGGGTAAAACATTTAGAAAGCTTTGAATACTGGTCATATGATCAAGGACAGTGGAAGAGGGAAACCCCAGTCTGTCACATCTGACCAGTGAGTGATACATGGTATTTGTCATGACACCGGCTTTGAGGAGACAATGGGCAGAGGCACCGAATTCTCATTTCGCAGACTGTTTTCTAAAGACTTTGGAGAAGTATCCATTGCATAGGAATGGGCACTCAAAATTAGAATATTGTACAGAAGCCCTAAATTTGGCATTTTAAAAAAAACACACATAAACAGACATATATATGTATGTATATATATGCTTATATATACACTAATATCTACATGTCTATATCTATATATATTAAACACTGTGAATCTGTCAGCTTGAAGGCTTTCATCTAATAATATTCTGAATGAAACTGTGACAATTCTCTGCTTGACTCTTGCAGCCAATTTTACAGGGAAATAGCTGTGTAAATTACAAAGAGATACAAGAAAAAATGAAGGACAGGAAAAAGAAGTCAACAGAGTCCCAAGTGAAGGAAGTCAAGTCCCCGAACCATGTGAAGGGACAGGAGAAATCAAGGAGGAGAACAGACCAATGGAAGGCACCAGATAAAAAGGGAGGAAATATCAAAGGGTGAAATATACCAGATGGTTTCAAGTGGATGAAATGTAAAAAAAAAGTATCAGTAATTTTACCTGATTTTATGTTAAATTTCTCTGAAAAAGAAAAAAAAAAGAAAATGTCAATTTCAATTTCATGAGATACAGTCACAAAGAGATTTTAAATTTCCTGATATTTTCAAACATAAAATTAGGTTAATTTCAAATGAACAATCACACACACACACACACACACACACACATACACACACACACACACACACACACCTCAAATCACACATGCCTCCCCAAAACACAGTAGCTCAGAGCTCACTATTGACCACTGGTATTTTACAATAAATTAAAAGGAGGAAAAGGGTGTTAATTTAGTAAAATAGTATTAAAATTTAAAAATATTTGTATTGCTGTTTTATTTGTAAAGTAATTGATTTTTGTAAATATTTTTTATATACAATATTAATATAACTGAGGAAAGGAATGGGAGATAGAAACATAACATGTGGACCCATAGTGCCTTCAGTTTGTGTGTTGTTTGCCCCATTTGCCTTTTCTGGGCAAGTCGAGGGTTGAACTGACAAACTCAGTGTTCAAGGTCCACGCTCTACCCATGGGGCCACCAGAGATAAGGCTAAAAATATTCTTGGTCTACTTGAAATATTTATGTTCCTGTTATTCAGTTTGTCAGTTTTGGTATGGTCATTGGATATGTTAAACACATCAGTGATTCTCACTGCTGCGGCAGCGACATCGTGCAGAGTGGCCACCACACTGTGGAAGGAGCACTGAGACCCAGCTCCTCCCAGTGACACAGGGTCAGGGGTCTGGGTGCTGCGTCCTCCATGTTTTTGTTCACGGACTGATTTTTAATCACACTTTGTATGAGTTTCTGTTATAACTCATTTCTGAGTGAAGAATATCTTGACACTTATGGGGGTAGAATTGAAGAGACAGAGAGAGACAGGAGTGGGATTCTCTGACCAAGATTTTGTTTTTCACAGGAAGTTACTGAGCCTTTCTCTTAACTGAGAAACAAATATCTCAGCTCACACGGACGAGACAGGTTTTCTGCTCATTGTAAAGAAGTGACTGCAAAAGCATTACATCTGCTAATGGTTGTTTCTGCAAAGTGGTCAGCTCACACCCATTGCATAAATAAGGAATATATCCTGAAGATCCATTTCACTGAAATCATCACTACAATTATAAAATGCCACATGACATATTGGGACATAAATATTTAAAGTAAATAAAAGCATGACAGGAGGATACGTGACTGGGTGGTGAGCACACTGCCATGTACAGATGGGGTGTGAGAGAATGCTGCATTGCAATCTGCATAGATCGATTACTCAATGTCACCCCAATAAATTCAATAAATATTAAAACAATCCGTTAAATAGGAGAAATGAAGCATAATTAATGCATTCTCTAGAATTTTTATAATATTCATTTGATATTTAAAAAATTATTCTTGATTACTTTTTGCTCTATATGAACCACTGTGAAATATTTTTCATATTTAAAATGAACTTTGCACATATATATATATATATATGTAATATATATATGTATTCCATTTTTATTGCAGTACATTCATTGTACAAATTTGTTTCTATCACTGTAGCAATGTTATTGAAAGACTGCTTGAATAGGCTTGTATAGGTTATTACAGGATTAGGTTCTTATGGGTGTCTATTCACAATGTTTTTGTACATCTATTAATTCTCAACTTTATTGTATCTGAGTGTCTGTTTTAACTCATGTCTAAATGAAGCTGAGTGAATCAGATGAAGCGAAAGAAATGACAGTGAGGGAAGTTCTGAGTCAAATGACCTGAGCTGACCTTGGAGAAAACTTACACTCAGAAACTTTAAAAGTACCTATGCTTGCAGATATCTTAGTGATAAAATTCATTAGACAGAAAGGCTCTGTCTTCGTTATTTCAGTTGGAGAGGTAATAGTGGAAGAAACTGAGCAACATATGGAAATAGAGAATCAGAGTTGGGAGGCCAAAATACTGAGTGAAAAGGTAGATGATCATTGAGACGGAAAACAACAGTATAAAGAACAGATGAGAGAATGATTGGAAGAGTTGGTTATTGGTACTGAACTTTCTCCTGGTCACTCTCATGTAAAAGACAAAAGGAAGAAAGAAAGAAATCATTCCAAGTGAAAGCACACTATCTGGTAAGAAGGAGAACAGAAATGAGCCCTTTCCTAGTTCACTGTGGAGCACACGGGAACCCATGTCTGTGAAAGCAGGAACCCTGAGGATCCAAAGGACACCTCACCCATCAGAGTCAGTGCTGTTCTCCCTCCTCCGTCCCTTGTGCACAGGAAACTAAGTCAGGAAATAAAGGATCACGTTGCTATGCTAGAAACCCTGGGGTGTGCAATACTAAGCGTTCTCATGTCCTGGGATTTTCACGTTTTTCAGATTAAAAAAGAAACGTATTCACACAGGAGACAAGGACTTAAGCAGCAATGAGGAAGTGAACAGGAGAGGCCCCATCATGAGAAAATGGGGTTTGTTGCACTCGTCATATGACACCTGCCCTGTACACAGACAATAGATTCCTAAAGACCAATACCAAGGAAACAATATATAGTTGTAATTGTTAGAAAAAGACAATTTTACGCTGTGAATGATTAACTTTTCATTATTTTTGAAACATCGTAATCAATTATTTTTCTTGTACCCTTCACATAAAAGGTATAGTTCAGAAATGAATCGCTTTTCCACTTACTTTAAGATAATTCATCCTTCTGCAAATTGTTTATTTTTAAGTGCAGTTTGTCAGTTGATAACAGTGTCAACTCAATGTCAAAGGAAAACAGACAGACATGGTTGCATATTTTTAAGGGCCAGAAATCATTATGTAAAATATTTAGAGAGGTTGGAACACCTGGGTCATTTGATCAAGGACAGTGGAAGAGGGTCACCCTCCTCTCTCACATCTGACCAGTGATTGATACAAGGTATTTATCATGACTCAGGCTGTTAAAGGAAAATGGACAGACACACTGAATGCTGATAGTTCGAAGGCTTTTTTCTTAATGGTTTGGAGAAATATCAGTGGCATAGTAATGCGCACTCAAATTTGTGATATTTGACAGAGGTCCTAGGTTTAAATATTTTCCTAACACACACACACACAGATACATATATATCAATGTGAGTGTGTCTGTGTGTGTATATGTCTGGGTATATATACACACACACATATACATAAATATATAAATACTAAATCCATGTATCATTCAGATTGAAACTGTTCATGTGACCAAATTCTTAATGAAAGTGTGGGAATTCCTGCAAGACTGATGTCACCAAAGTTCACAAGGCAATGACTGTGTAAAGTGACAGAAGAAGGCGTGGGGAAGGATGAACGGGGTGAATCAGGAATCAGCAAAGCCCTGAATGGGAGAAGAGCTGTTTGAGATCAGGGATGGGGACATCAGACATCTAGGGTGAGGACAGGCCAACAGGAGATGCTTGAATAAAAAAGCCAGAAATGTCAAAGAGAGATATTAACCAAATGTTTTTAAGTGGATCAAGAGTACAAGAATATCAGTAATTTTACCAAATTCTGTCCCAAATTCTCCTGAAAAAGAAGAAAAGAAAATGTCAACAACAATTTCACAGGAAACAATTACAAGAGGAATTCAAGTTTACTGATAAATCCAATTTGAAATGAGGATAGTTTCAGATGAACACGCAAACATAGGCTGAATCACTCATGTTCCTCCAAAACACACGTGTACATAGCAAATCAGAGCTCACTATTGTCCACAGGTGTTGTACAGGAAGTGAAACACTAGAAAAAAGTTAATGTAGTAAAATAATACAACATTTTAAAAAATATTGAATTTGCTCTTTAATTTATAAAATAATTGTATTTTTTCAAAAGATTTTATTAATTAATATTGTTGAAAAAAGAAATGAGAGGTTGGATCAAGGTGTTTGGACTCATAGCTACTCTACTTTAGCTGTAGCTGCTGCCCTGTGTGTAGTGTCCGGGCAAGTCCAGGGTCAAACCGGCCACCTCAGTGTTCCAGGTCCATGCTCTGTCCACAGGGCCAACACAGACTAGGTTGAAAACATTGTTGGTCACTTGAAATATTTATGTTCCTGTTATTCAGTTTGTGAGCTTTAGTATGGTCATTGGATGCTTTAAAAACATCAGAGAGTCTCACTGCTGTAGCAGCGACATCGTGCAGAGTGGCCACCACACTGTGGAAGGAGCACTGACACACAGCTCCTCCCAGTGCACAGGGTCAGGGGTCTGAGGGCTACATCCTCCATGGCTTGTCCATGGGTTGATTTTTTGTCATACTGTGTTTGAGTTTCTGTTTCACTCATTCCTGAATGAAGAATATCTTCATTCCTACAGGTGCTGAGTTCAGGACAGAGAAAGGACTGGGATTCTCTGATGGAGATTCTGTTTCTCAGTGGACCTTACTGAGCCTTTACCTTATTTGAGAAACAAATTGCTCAGCTCACATATGAGACAGGTTTTCTACGCAATGTAGAGTGCTAGCCAAAGTGCTTAATGTGCTAATGGTTGTTTCTGCAACATGGACAAGTCTCATCTATTCCATAAATAAAGAAAAAACCTTGAAAATCCATCCCACTGAAATTATCACTGCAAGTTACAAATACTATGTGACATGCAGGGACATAGAGGTTTAAAATAAATAGAAGGGTGACAGAGATCCGTAACTGGGTGGGGAACTCACCGCGAGGTACACATGGGGTGTGAGAGAATCGTGCACCTGAGACCTGCATACATTTATTAACCAAGGTCACCACAATAAATATAAAAATACATAAAACCACGCTTTAAATACGAGAAGTAAAACATATTTTTAAAATCCAGTAGAATTTTAAAAATATTTGATATTTTTAAATAAAATCATATTTTATATTTTCACTCTATACAAAGCACTATGATATATTTGTCATATTTAAAATAGTCTTTTGATGCTTCTTTATATAAATGTATTCTATTTTTCCTGACCAGGCACTGGCACAGTGGATAGAGCGTCGGACTGGGATGCCAAGGACCCAGGTTCGAGACCCCGAGCTCGCCAGCTTGAGCGCAGGCTCACCTGGTTTGAGCAAAAAGCTCACCAGCTTGGACCCAAGGTCGCTGGCTCGAGCAAGGGGTTACTCAGTCTGCTAAAGGCCTGCAGTCAAGGCACATATGAGAAAGCAATCGATGAACAACTAAGGTGTCACAACGAAAAACTGATAATTGATGCTTCTCATCTCTTTGTTCCTGTCTGTCCCTGTCTATCCCTCTCTCTGTCTCTGTAAATAAATAAAAAAATAAATAAATAAATAAATGTATTCTATTTTAATTGCAGTACCTTCACTGTACAAGTCACTGAAAGACAGCTTGCATAGGTAAATACAGGGTTAGTTTTTATGTGAATCTATTCATAACATTTTGGTACAACTAGTAATTTTCAGCCATATTGAACCTGAGTGTCTGTTTTAACTCATGTCTGAATGAAGCTGAGTGACTCAGATGAAGGTAAGAAATGACAGTGCGGGAGGTTCTGAGTCAAGTGACGTGTGCTGTCCTTGGAGAAAACTTACACTCAAAAACTTTAAATGTTTCTAAATCTAGATATCTTAGTGATAAAATTCATTTGACTGAAATGCCTTGTTCATTGATTGTGAGAAGAGAAATGGTGGGTCATCATGAGAGAAATTGAAAAGAGAATGAAAAAGACCAATTAGAGTTAAAAAGCCAAGACACTGAGACAAAAGGCAGGTGGTCACTGAGAGAGAAGACGAGGGACTAAGGAACAGACGAGAGAATGACCAGGGAGGAGGCTAAGGGCACTTACCTCTCTTGGGTTCACTCTCGGCTGAAAAGGAAAAGGAAGAAATAAACCCCTCGTTCCAAGTGAAGACATGATATCAGGTAAATAAGAACACAGCAATGGTCCCCTTTCATAGATCACAGTGGAGCTCACACTGACTCAGATCTGTGAAGCTCAGAACCATCGGGTTCCAAGAGGACCTGTCACATCAGAGGCAGTGCTGTGTCCTTCCCTGTCCCCTGTGCCCCGGACACTAAGTCAGGAAGTAAAATGATGACGGTGTTAGGTCAGACATTTTGGAATGTGCAACACTAAGCATTCCCCTGTCACTGCACTGTCACCTTTTTCAGATAAAGAATATTTCACACATGAGATAGAAACTTAACTTGTGATGGGAAGCGGAGAGTAGAGGTACCCGTCTCGATATAGTGTAATATTACCTTTATTTTTCTGAATTTGTTCTGAAAAAGAAAGAAAAGAAAAGATCAATGTCAACTTCATGAGAAAGAACCACAAAGAGAATTCAAATTTACTGATAAAGTTTAATTTGAAATTAACCAATCACACTTCAGATGAACCACAAACACAACAGATCACAAACACCCGTCCAAAACACACACCTACACTCAAGATCAGAGCTCACTTTTGGCCACAGGTGTTCTATAGTACACGAAATTATGAAAAATAAAGTTAATTTAGTAAAATAACATAAAATTTTAAAATGTTGTTTTTGTTGTTAAAATTATGAACTAATCTTTTTGGGAACATATTTTATTTTTTAATAATATAGAGAAAAAGAATAGAACGCAGGAGTGAAGAGTGTGGACTCATACCTGCTTCACTGTAGCTGTAGCTGCTGCCCTGGGTGCCGTGTCCGGGCAAGTCCAGGGTCGAACTGGCCACCTCAGTGTTCCAGGTCCATGCTCTGTCCACGGGGCCACCACAAGCCATGGTAAAGTTATTCTTGGTCTCTGCTTGTATAAGTAAATGCAGGGTTAGGTTCTTATGTGCATCTATTCACAATGTTTTTATCCAATTAAACTCTCAACATTATTGTATTAAGTGTCTGTTTTAAGTCAGGCCCAAATGAAACTAAATAAATCAGATGAAGGGAAAGAAATAATAATGAGGGAGGTTCTGAATCACATGACCTGAGCTGTTCTTGGAGAAAACTTACAACCAAAATATTTAAAACTGTCTACACTTGTAGATATGCTGTTGATAAAATTTATTTGATAGAAAGGCTCTATCTTTTTTATTTCAACAAGAGGACAATTGGGGCCTGACCTGTGGTGGCGCAGTGGATAAAGCATCGACCTGGAAAGGTGAGATCGCCGTTTCGAAACCCTGGGCTTGCCTGGTCAAGGCACATATGGTAGTTGATGCTTCCTACTCTTCCCCCCGCCTCTCCCTCAACCCTCCTCTCTAAAATGAATAAAGAAAATTAAAATTAAAAAAAGAAGACAATTGGGGAGGTATTAATGTGAGAAACTGAACAACATGTGAACACAGGGAATCAGAGCTGGAAGAATAAGACACTGAGACAAAGGCAAATGGTCACTGAGAGAGAAGACAGGGGATAAGGAAGAGGTGAGGGAAGGACAGGGAGGTTATTGGTACTGACCTGTCTCCTGTTCACTCTCAGGAGAAAGGGAAAAGGAAGAAATGAACAAATCATTCCAAGTGAAACAGATTATCTTGAATAAGGAAGAAGAGAAATCAAATCCCTTTTGTAGTTCACTCTGGAGCACACATTGACACATATTTACAAAAGTAGTAACAACAAGGTTCCAAAGGACACGTCACTCATTGGAGGTAATACTGTCACCTCCACTCTCCCTTGTGCACAAGAAACCAGATCAGGAAATAAAGCCATGCGGGCGTTAGGTCAGAAATTCTGGGATGTGCAACACTAAGTGTTCCTGTCAGTGGACTATCAACTTTTTGTTTGTTTTTTAAAAACACATGTATTCACACAGAAAACATGGACTTCACTAGCAATGAGGAGTGAACAGGAGAAACACATATCTCCACAAAACAGGTTTTGCTGCACTAGTAACATGACTCCTGCTCTGTGCATAGAGGGATATACAGTGTGTCCGTAAAGTCATGGTGCATTTTTTGACCAGTCACAGGAAAGTAACAAAAGACGATAGAAATGTGAAATCTGGACCAAATAAAAGGAAAACTCTCCCAGTTTCATACCTATTCAGTGCAGTTCACTGTGGGCTCACGCACACATTTTTTAGGGTTCCTTAGGTAGCTATCCCGTATAGCCTTTACAGACTCATCACTGACTGATGGCCTACCAGAATGGGGTTTCTCCACCAAACTGCTGGTTTCCTTCAACTGCTTTTCCCACCGAGTAATGCTATTCCTATGTGGTGGCGTTTCGTATAAACACACTGATATTCACTTTGTACTTTGGTCATGGATTCGAATTTATTGAGCCACAGAACACACTGAACATTCCTCTGTACCGTCCACATCTCGACTGACATGGTTGTGGGCTGCTCTGCTGTTTACATGGTGTTACATCATCATCTGCACATGCGCACATGCTGCCACATCATCCTACAGAAACTGGAAGGGTTTTGTTTTTATTTGGTGCAGATTTCACATTTCTATCGTCTTCTATTGCTTTTCTTTGACCGGTCAAAAGTGCACCATGACTTTATGGACACACTGTAAATTCCCTAAAGACCATTCGTAAGGAAAAACTATGATTATCACTGGGATTAGAAAAAACTATTTTAAGTTTTGAATGAATAAATTTACTTTTTTTTGAAACATCATGATCAATTATTTTCTCATATTCTTCACATAAAAGGTGCAGATCAGAGATGTATCACTTTTCCATGTGCCTTAAGACACTTTATTGTTCTGTACGTTGCTTAATGTAAAGTGCTGTTGTCATTTGATGCTGGTTTCAACAATAAAGCTGAAGAATAAAAAACGGGCACGGTTCAAATGACTTGGAGAGGTTTCTCTAAATCTACGCACTCTAGTTGACCAATGTCTACCTGTTAAATTTAATTGTCTAACCCCCCCCAAGAAAGGGCATGATTGGATATAATTAAAATACAGAAAAAATTATGTAGATTATTTAGAGACCTTGGAACACCTGGGTCATATGATCAAGAACAATGGAAGAAGGACGCCCCACTCTGTCACATCTGACCAGTGAATGATAGAAGGTATTTATCATGACACAGGCTTTGGGGAAACAATGAGGAGAGACAATGGATGCTGATAGCTTGGAGTCATTTTTTTCTCAAAGGGTTTGGGAAGTACTAATAGTGTAATAATCGGAAGTTAAACAGGGAATACTTCATATAAAAGGTAAGTTTGAATATTTTCTGGAAATACACACATAATCATTTATATATATGCTCACTAATAGAAACCTATAATACATGTATATTTTAAGAATCAGCCTGACCTGTGGTATCGCATTGCATAATGCTTCAATCTGGAACACTGAGGTTGCCGGTTTGAAACCCTGGGCTTGCCCAGTCAAGGCACATATATGGGAATTTATGCTTCCAGCTCCTCCCCCCTGTTCTTTCTGTCTCTCTCTGTCTCTCTCTCCTCTCCTCTCTCTCTGTATAATGAAAAAATGAATAAATAATAAAAAAAGAATCATGTATCCATGAGCTTAACACTCTTCATCTCACCAATGTCTTAATGGAACTGTGACAATTTACTGCAAGACAGAGCAGCCATTGTCTACGGGGAAATAGTTGTGTAAAATGACAAAAGGAGGAATGAGAAAGGATGGAAGGTAAGAAACAGAATTAGACAGAGGTACAAATGGAAGAAATGCTGCTCAAACAGGGAGAGTGGTCAATAGACATCTAGGAGGAGGACAGGCCAACGGAGGGCACTTGGGTAAAAAGGCCAGAAGTTTCAAGGAGAGAAATAAACCAGATGATTTCAAGTGGATTAAGAATGTCAGTACTCTTACCTAGCTTTTCTCTAACATGTCCTGAAAAAGACAAAAAAGAAAAGGTCAACGTCAATTTTATGGAAACAACCAAAAAATCATTGAAATTTACTGATAAATTAAAATTTAAAATTAGGTTTATTTTAGATGAAGACACAAACACATGTCAAATCACACATGTCACCACAATCACACACCTACACACTCACTACTATCAACAGATGTTCTACAGTAATAGTGAGTTGGAAATGGAGTTACTTTAATAAAATAATATAAAATTATTAAAATATGAATTTTGTTGTATAATTAAAATTTTTTTAAAAAACTTTTTTATTTGTTAATATTACATAGAGAAGGGATGAGAGGCGGGAGGGAAGCGTGTGGACTCATAGCTGCTTCACTGTAGCTGTAGCTGCTGCCCTGGGTGCCGTGTCCGGGCAAGTCCAGGGTCAAACTGACAACCTCAGTGTCCTAGGTCCACACTCTGTCCAGGGGCCACCACAGGCTAGGCTGAATATATTCTTGGTCAATTTGAAATATTCATGTTTCTGTTACTCTGTTTGTTAGCTTTGTATGGTCATTGGATACTTTTAAACACATCAGTGAGTCTCACTGCTGCGTCAGTGACATGGTGCAGAGTGGCCACCACACTGTGGAAGGAGCAGTGAGACACAGCTCCTCCCAGTGACACAGGGTCAGGGGTCTGGGTGCTGCGTCCTCCATGTTTTTGTTCACGGACTGATTTTTAATCACACTGTGTCTGAGTTTCTGTTATAACTCATTTCTGAGTGAAGAATATCTTGACACTCATGGGTGTAGAATTGAAGAGAGAGAGAGAGACAGGAGTGGGATTCTCTGACCGAGATTTTGTTTTTCACAGGAAGTTACTGAGCCTTTCTCTTATCTGAGAAACAAATATCTCAGCTCACACGGACGAGACAGGTTTTCTGCACACTGTAAAGATGTGACTGCAAAAACATTACATCTGCTAATGGTTGTTTCTGCAAAGTGGTCAGCTCACACCCATTGCATAAATAAGGAATACATCCTGAAGATTCATTTCACTGAAATCACCACTACAATTATAAAATGCCACATGACATATTGGGACATAAATATTTAAAGTAAATAAAAGCATGACAGGAGGATACGTGACTGGGTGGTGAACACACTGCCATTTACAGATGGGGTGTGAGAGAATGCTGCATTGCAATCTGCATAGATCGATTACTCAATGTCACCCCAATAAATTTAATAAAAATTAAAACAATCCGTTAAGTAGCAGAAATGAAGCATATTTTAGGCATTCCGTAGAATTTTTATAATTATTCGTTCAATATTTAAAAAAATATTCTTGATTTCTTTTCTCTCTATATGGACCACTGTGAAATATTTTTCATATTTAAAATGACCTTTGCACATATATATATATATATGTAATATATATATGTATTCCATTTTTATTGCAGTACCTTCATTGTACAAATTTGTTTCTATCACTGTAGCAATGTTATTGAAAGACTGCTTGAATAGGCTTGTATAGGTTATTACAGGATTAGGTTCTTATGGGTGTCTATTCACAATGTTTTTGTACATCTATTAATTCTCAACTTTATTGTATCTGAGTGTCTGTTTTAACTCATGTCTAAATGAAGCTGAGTGAATCAGATGAAGGGAAAGAAATGACAGTGAGGGAAGTTCTGAGTCAAATGACCTGAGCTGACCTTGGAGAAAACTTACACTCAGAAACTTTAAAAGTACCTATGCTTGCAGATATCTTAGTGAAAAAATTCATTTAGACAGAAAGGCTCTGTCTTCGTTATTTCAGTTGGAGAGGTAATAGTGGAAGAAACTGAGCAGCATTTGGAAATAGAGAATCAGAGTTGGGAGGCCAAAATACTGAGTGAAAAGGTAGATGATCATTGAGACGGAAAACAACAGTATAAAGAACAGATGAGAGAATGATTGGAAGAGTTGGTTATTGGTACTGAACTTTCTCCTGGTCACTCTCATGTAAAAGACAAATGGAAGAAAGAAAGAAATCATTCCAAGGGAAAACACACTATCTGGTAAGAAGGAGAACAGAAATGAGCCCTTTCCTAGTTCACTGTGGAGCACACGGGAACCCATGTCTGTGAAAGCAGGAACCCTGAGGATGCAAAGGACACCTCACCCATCAGAGTCAGTGCTGTTCTCCCTCCCCTGTCCCTGTGCACAGGAAACTAAGTCAGGACATAAAGGATCACGGTGCTATGCTAGAAACGCTGGGGTGTGCAATACTAAGCGTTCTCATGTCCTGGGATTTTCACGTTTTTCAGATTAAAAAAGAAACGTATTCACACAGGAGACAAGGACTTAAGCAGCAATGAGGAAGTGAACAGGAGAGGCCCCATCATGAGAAAATGGGGTTTGTTGCACTCGTCATATGACACCTGCCTTTACACAGACAATAGATTCCTAAAGACCAATACCAAGGAAACAATATATAGTTGTAATTGTTAGAAAAAGACAATTTTAAGCTGTGAATGATTAACTTTTCATTATTTTTGAAACATCGTAATCAATTATTTTTCTTGTACCCTTCACATAAAAAGTATAGTTCAGAAATGAATCGCATTTCCACTTACTTTAAGATAATTCATCCTTCTGCAAATTGTTTATTTTTAAGTGCAGTTTGTCAGTTGATAACAGTGTCAACTCAATGTCAAAGGAAAAAAGACAGACATGGTTGCATATTTTTAAGGGCCGGAAATAATTATGTAAAATATTTAGAGAGTTTGGAACACCTGGGTCTTTTGATCAAGGACAGTGGAAGAGGGACACCCCACTCTCTCACATCTGACCAGTGATTGATATAAGGTATTTATCATGACTCAGGCTGTGAAAGGAAAATGGACAGAGACACTGAATGCTGATAGTTCGAAGGCTTTTTTCTTAATGGTTTGGAGAAATATCAGTGGCATAGTAATGCGCACTCAAATTTGTGATATTTGACAGAGGTCCTAGGTTTAAATATTTTCCTAACACACACACACACACACACACACACACACACACACACACAGATACATATATATCAATGTGAGTCTATCTGTGTCTGTATATGTCTGGGTATATATATACACACACACATATATATAAATATATAAATAAAAAATCCATATATCTTTCAGATTGAAACTGTTCATGTGACCAAATTCTTAATGAAAGTGTGGGAATTCCTGCAAGACTGATGTCACCAAAGTTCACAAGGCAATGACTGTATACAGTGACAGAAAAAGGCATGGGGAAGGATGAACGGGGTGAAACGGGAATCAGCAAAGCCCTGAATGGGAGAAGTGCTGTCTGAGATCAGGGGTGGGGACATCAGACATCTAGGGTGAGGAGAGGCCAACCGGAGATGCTTGAATAAAAAAGCCAGAAACGTCAAAGAGAGATATTAACCAAATGTTTTTAAGTGGATCAAGAGTACAAGAATATCAGTAATTTTACCAAATTCTGTCCCAAATTCTCCTGAAAAAGAAGAAAAGAAAATGTCAACATCAATTTCACAGGAAACAATTACAAGAGGAATTCAAGTTTACTGATAAATCCAATTTGAAATGAGGATAGTTTCAGATGAACACGCAAACATATGCCGAATCACTCATGTTCCTCCAAAACACACGTGTACATAATAAATCAGAGCTCACTATTGTCCACAGGTGTTGTACAGGAAGTGAAATGCTGGAAAAAAGTTAATGTAGTAAAATAATACAACATTTTTAAAAATATTGAATTTGCTCTTTAATTTATAAAATAATTGTATTTTTTCAGAAGATTTTATTAATTAATATTGTTGAGAAAAGAAATGAGATGTTGGATCAAGGTGTTTGGACTCATAGCTACTCTACTTTAGCTGTAGCTGCTGCCCTGTGTGCCGTGTCCGGGCAAGTCCAGGGACCAACAGGAGACCTCAGTGTTCCAGGTCCATGCTCTGTCCACGGGGCCAACACAGACTAGGTTGAAAACATTGTTGGTCACTTGAAATATTTATGTTCCTGTTATTCAGTTTGTGAGCTTTAGTATGGTCATTGGATGCTTTAAAAACATCAGAGAGTCTCACTGCTGTAGCAGCGACATCGTGCAGAGTGGCCACCACACTGTGGAAGGAGCACTGACACACAGCTCCTCCCAGTGCACAGGTTCAGGGGTCTGGGGGCTACATACTCCATGTCTTGTCCATGGCTTGATTTTTTGTCATACTGTGTTTGAGTTTCTGTTTCACTCATTCCTGAATGAAGAATATCTTCATTCCTACAGGTGCTGAATTCAGGACATAGAAAGCACTGGGATTCTCTGACAGAGATTCTGTTTCTCAGCGGACCTTACTGAGCCTTTACCTTAGTTGAGAAACAAATTGCTCAGCTCACATATGAGACAGGTTTTCTACGCAATGTAGAGTGCTAGCCAAAGTGTTTAAAGTGCTAATGGTTGTTTCTGCAACATGGACAAGTCTCATCTATTCCATAAATAAAGAAAAAACCTTGAAAATCCATCCCACTGAAATTATCACTGCAAGTTACAAATACTATGTGACATGCAGGGACATAGATGTTTAAAATAAATAGAAGGGTGACAGAGATCCGTAACTGGGTGGGGAACACCCCGCGACGTACACATGGGGTGTGAGAGAATCGTGCACCTGAGACCTGCATACATTTATTAACCAAGGTCACCACAATAAATATAAAAATACATAAAACCACGCTTTAAATACGAGAAGTAAAACATATTTTTAAAATCCTGTAGAATTTTTAAAATATTTGATATTTTTAAATAAAATCATATTTTATATTTTCACTCTATACGAAGCACTATGATATATTTGTCATATTTAAAATAGTCTTTTGATGCTTCTTTATATAAATGCATTCTATTTTAATTGCAGTACCTTCACTGTACAAGTCACTGAAAGACAGCTTGCATAGGTAAATACAGGGTTAGGTTCTTACGTGCATCTATTCATAACATTTTGGTCCACCTAGTAATTTTCAGCCATATTGAACCTGTATGTCTGTTTTAACTCATGTCTGAATGAAGCTGAGTGAATCAGATGAAGGTACGAAATGACAGTGAGAGAGGTTCTGAGTCAAGTGACCTGAGCTGTTCTTGGAGAAAACGTGCACTCAAAAACTTTAAATGTTTCTAAATTCTAGATATCTTAGTGATAAAATTCATTTGACTGAAATGCCTTGTTCATTGATTGTGAGAAGAGAAATGGTGGGTCATCATGAGAGAAATTGAAAAGAGAATGAAAAAGACCAATTAGAGTTAAAAAGCCAAGACACTGAGACAAAAGATTTGTGGTCACTGAGAGATACGACGAGGGACTAAGGAACAGACAGGAGAATGACCAGGGAGGTGTCTAAGAGCACTTACCTCTCTTGGGTTCACTCTTGGCTGAAAAGGCAAAAAAAGAAATAAACCCTTCGTTCCAAGTGAAGACACGATATTGGGTAAATAAGAACACACAATGCGTCCCCTTTCCTAGATCACAGTGGAGCTCACACTGACTCAGATCTGTGAAGGTCGGAACCATCGGGTTCCAAGAGGACCTGTCACATCAGAGGAAGTGCTGTGTCCTCTCCTGTCCCCTGTGCCCCAGACACTAAGTCAGGAAGTAAAATGATGACGCTGTTAGGTCAGACATTTTGGAATGTGTAACGTTAAGCATTCCCCTGTCACTGCACTGTCACCTTTTTCAGATAAAGAATATTTCACACATGAGATAGAAACTTAACTTGTGATGGGAAGTGGACAGTAGAGGAACCCATTTCGATATAGTGTAATATTACCTTTATTTTTCAGAATTTGTTCTGAAAAAGAAAGAAAAGAAAAGATCAATGTCAATTTCATGAAAAAGAACCACAAAGAGCATTCAAATTTACTGATAAAGTTTAATTTGAAATTAACCAATCACACTTCAGATGAACCACAAACACAACAGATCACAATGACCCGCCCAAAACACACACCTACACTCGAGATCAGAGCTCACTTTTGGCCACAGGAGTTCTATAGTACATAAAATTATGAAAAATAAAGTGAATTTAGTAAAATAACATAAAATTTTAAAAATATTGTTTTTGCTGTTAAAATTATGAACTAATCTTTTTGTGAAAATATTTTATTTTTTAATATTATAGAGGAAAAGAATAGAAGGCAGGAGTGAAGAGTGTGGACTCATGTCTACTTCACTGTAGCTGTAGCTGCTGCCCTGGGTGCCGTGTCCGGGCAAGTCCAGGGTCGAACTGGCCACCTCAGTGTTTCAGGTCCACGCTCTGTCCACGGGGCCACCACAGGCCATGGTAAAGTTATTCTTGGTCTCTGCTTGTATAAGTAAATGCAGGGTTAGGTTCTTATGTGCATCTATTCACAATGTTTTTATCCAACTAAAACTCTCAACATTATTGTATTAAGTGTCTGTTTTAAGTCAGGCCCAAATGAAACTAAATAAATCAGATGAAGGGAAAGAAATAATAATGAGGGAGGTTCTGAATCACATGACCTGAGCTGTTCTTGGAGAAAACTTACAACCAAAATATTTAAAACTATCTACACTTGTAGATATGCTGTTGATAAAATTTATTTGATAGAAAGGCTCTATCTTTTTTATTTCAACAAGAGGACAATTGGGGCCTGACCTGTGGTGGTGCTGTGGATAAAGTGTCGACCTGGAAATGCTGAGATCGCCGTTTCGAAACCCTGGGCTTTCCTGGTCAAGGCACATATAGGAGTTGATGCTTCCTGCTCTTCCCCCCTCATCTCCCCCCCCTCTCTAAAATGAATAAAGAAAATTAAAATTAAAAAAAGAAGACAATTGGGGAGGTATTAATGTGAGAAACTGAACAACATGTGAACACAGGGAATCAGAGCTGGAAGAATAAGACACTGAGACAAAGGCAAATGGTCACTGAGAGAGAAGACAGGGGATAAGGAAGAGGTGAGGGAAGGACAGGGAGGTTATTGGTACTGACCTGTCTCCTGTTCACTCTCAGGAGAAAGGGAAAAGGAAGAAATGAACAAATCATTCCAAGTGAAACAGATTATCTTGAATAAGGAAGAAGAGAAATCAAATCCCTTTTGTAGTTCACTCTGGAGCACACATTGACACATATTTACAAAAGTAGTAACAACAAGGTTCCAAAGGACACGTCACTCATTGGAGGTAATACTGTCACCTCCACTCTCCCTTGTGCACAAGAAACCAGATCAGGAAATAAAGCCATGCGGGCGTTAGGTCAGAAATTCTGGGATGTGCAACACTAAGTGTTCCTGTCAGTGGACTATCAACTTTTTGTTTGTTTTTTAAAAACACATGTATCCACACAGGAAACATGGACTTCACTAGCAATGAGGAGTGAACAAGAGAAACACATATCTCCACAAAACAGGTTTTGCTGCACTAGTAACATGACTCCTGCTCTGTGCATAGAGGGATATACAGTGTGTCCGTAAAGTCATGGTGCATTTTTTGACCAGTCACAGGAAAGTAACAAAAGACGATAGAAATGTGAAATCTGGACCAAATAAAAGGAAAACTCTCCCAGTTTCATACCTATTCAGTGCAGTTCACTGTGGGCTCACGCACACATTTTTTAGGGTTCCTTAGGTAGCTATCCCGTATAGCCTTTACAGACTCATCACTGACTGATGGCCTACCAGAATGGGGTTTCTCCACCAAACTGCTGGTTTCCTTCAACTGCTTTTCCCACCGAGTAATGCTATTCCTATGTGGTGGCGTTTCGTATAAACACACCGATATTCACTTTGTACTTTGGTCATGGATTCGAATTTATTGAGCCACAGAACACACTGAACATTCCTCTGTACCGTCCACATCTCGACTGACATGGTTGTGGGCTGCTCTGCTGTTTACATGGTGTTACATCATCACTGCACATGCGCACATGCTGCCACATCATCCTACAGAAACTGGAAGGGTTTTGTTTTTATTTGGTGCAGATTTCACATTTCTATCGTCTTCTATTGCTTTTCTTTGACCGATCAAAAGTGCACCATGTCTTTATGGACACACTGTAAATTCCCTAAAGACCATTCGTAAGGAAAAAATATGATTATCACTGGGATTAGAAAACACTATTTTAAGTTTTGAATGAATTTACTTTTTTATGAAACATCATGATCAATTATTTTCTCATACTCTTCACATAAAAGGTGCATATCAGAGATGTATCACTTTTCCATGTGCCTTAAGACACTTTATTGTTCTGTACGTTGCTTAATGTAAAGTGCTGTTGTCATTTGATGCTGGTTTCAACAATAAAGCTGAAGAATAAAAAACGGGCACGGTTCAAATGATATGGAGAGGTTTCTCTAAATCTACACACTCTAGTTGACCAATGTCTACCTGTTAAATTTAATTGTCTAACCCCCCCCAAGAAAGGGCATGATTGGATATAATTAAAATACAGAAAAAATTATGTAGATTATTTAGAGACCTTGGAACACCTAGGTCATATGATCAAGAACAATGGAAGAAGGACGCCCCACTCTGTCACATCTGACCAGTGAATGATAGAAGGTATTTATCATGACACAGGCTTTGGGGAAACAATGAGGAGAGACAATGGATGCTGATAGCTTGGAGTCATTTTTTTCTCAAAGGGTTTGGGAAGTACTAATAGTGTAATAATCGGACGTTAAACAGGGAATACTTCATATAAATGGTAAGTTTGAATATTTTCTGGAAATACACACATAATCATTTATATATATGCTCACTAATAGAAACCTATAATACATGTATATTTTAAGAATCAGCCTGACCTGTGGTATCGCATTGCATAAAGCTTCAATCTGGAACACTGAGGTTGCCGGTTTGAAACCCTGGGCTTGCCCAGTCAAGGCACATATATGGGAATTTATGCTTCCAGCTCCTTCCCCCTGTACTTTCTGTCTCTCTCTGTCTCTCTCTCCTCTCCTCTCTATCTGTATAATAAAAAATGAATAAATAATAAAAAAAGAATCATGTATCTATGAGCTTAACACTCTTCATCTCACCAATGTCTTAATGGAACTGTGACAATTTACTGCAAGACAGAGCAGCCACTGTCTACGGGGAAATAGTTGTGTAAAATGACAAAAGGAGGAATGAGAAAGGATGGAAGGTAAGAAATAGAATTAGACAGAGGTACAAATGGAAGAAATGCTGCTCAAACAGGGAGAGTGGTCAATAGACATCTAGGAGGAGGACAGGCCAACGGAGGGCACTTGGGTAAAAAGGCCAGAAGTTTCAAGGAGAGAAATAAACCAGATGATTTCAAGTGGATTAAGAATGTCAGTACTCTTACCTAGCTTTTCTCTAACATGTCCTGAAAAAGACAAAAAAGAAAAGGTCAACGTCAATTTTATGGAAACAACCAAAAAATCATTGAAATTTACTGATAAATTAAAATTTAAAATTAGGTTTATTTTAGATGAAGACACAAACACATGTCAAATCACACATGTCACCACAATCACACACCTACACACTCACTACTATCAACAGATGTTCTACAGTAATAATGAGTTGGAAATGGAGTTACTTTAATAAAATAATATAAAATTATTAAAATATGAATTTTGTTGTGTAATTAAATTTAAAAAAAAAACTTTTTTATTTGTTAATTTTACCTAGAGAAGGGATGAGAGGCGGGAGGGAAGCGTGTGGACTCATAGCTGCTTCACTGTAGCTGTAGCTGCTGCCCTGTGTGCCGTGACCGGGCAAGTCCAGGGTCAAACTGACAACCTCAGTGTCCTAGGTCCACACTCTGACCAGGGGCCACCACAGGCTAGGCTGAATATATTCTTGGTCAATTTGAAATATTCATGTTTCTGTTACTCTGTTTGTTAGCTTTGTATGGTCATTGGATACTTTTAAACACATCAGTGAGTCTCACTGCTGCGTCAGTGACATGGTGCAGAGTGGCCACCACACTGTGGAAGGAGCAGTGAGACACAGCTCCTCCCAGTGACACAGGGTCAGGCTATGAGTGCTGCATCCTTTATGTTTTTAACCACAGGTTGGTTGTTAACCACACTGTATTGGAGATTCTGTTTTTGCTCATTCTTGAGTGAAGACCATCTTAATACTCCTGGGAGTTGAATTAATGAAAGAGAAAGGAGTGGGATTCTCTGACAAACATCTTGTTCCTCACTGGACCTTACTGAGCTACTTTACTTTTAATCAAGAAAATAATATCTTGGCTCACATAAGTGAGCAGGTTCTCTACACACTGTGAAGAAAAGGAAGCGAATGTTCTATATCTTCAAATGTTGTTTCTGCAAGGTGGCCAAGTCTCAGATTTTCCATACATAAAGAAATTGCCTTAGAACTGAATTTTATTGAAATCATCACTACAATTATAAAAATACCATGTGACATGTGATGACAGAAATATCTAAAACATATAAAAAGGTGACAGAAAGATACATGACTGGGTGGTGAACACACTGCCATGTACACATGATGTATGATAGAATTGTGCTCCTCAGATCTACACAGTTTTATTAAACACTATTACCCCAATAAATATTTAAAACAATTTAAAATAAAAGAGAAGAATTTTATTTAATAAATTGTGTTATATTTTTAAATGTTTTGGAGGTTCTTTAATTAAAATATTCATGATTCCTATTCACTCTACATGGATCACGATGAAATATTTGCCCTATTTACCATAGTATTTTTATGCTTCTATATATGCATGCATTCATTTCTATTTGTAGTTCCTTCACTGTACACCGCTGCTAAAACTAATATACAAGAGTTACTGAGAAACTGCTCTTCCAGATAAACACAGGAGTGGGTTCTAATGTGCATCCATTCGCAATGTTAGTGGCCCTCGATTAATTCGCAACATTATTGTATCTGAGTTTCTGTTTTAAGTCATGTCTGAATGTAGCTGAGTGATTCAGATGAAGAGAAAGAAGAAGGAAAGTTTAGGATCAAATGACCTGAGCTGTCCTTGAGGAAACTTACATTCAGAAACTTTAAAAGTACCAAAACTTGCAAATAAGTTAGTGATAATATTCATTTGACCAAAAGGCTTTGTTTCATTAATTTTAACAAGGCAAAGACAGCAGTAATAATTTGAGAAATTGAGGAGCAAATGAAGTGGTTATCAGAATGGGAGGATCAAGAACTGAGACACAGGTAGCTGGTCCCTGAGAGAGAGGATAGGGGATGAAGGACAGGTGAGGGAGGACAGGGCAGTAGATCATCGGTACTTACTTTTTTCCTGTGCACTTTCCTCAGCTGAAAAGAAAAGAAGAAATGAAAATGCATTCATTCCAAGTAAAAACAGAATATCAGGGAGGAAGGAGAACAGAAATGGGGCCCCTTCCTAGTTCACTGTGGAGCACACGGGGACCCATGTCTGTGAAAGCAGGAATCCTGAGGATCCAAAGGACACCTCACCCATCAGAGTCAGTGCTGTTCTCCCTCCCCTGTCCCCTGCGCACAGGATACTAAGTCAGGAAAGAAAGTGATGAATGTGGACTGAAACTCTGACTTGTGCAATACCAGGTGTTCCTGTCACTAGACTATCGCCATTATCAGCCTAAAAACAAATGTAGTCACCAGCAGGAAAGTTACTTCAGCAGTGATGGGATGTGTACCGTAGAGACACCATCTGTCCCAACCTGTTTATGTTGCACTAGTCATATGACACCTGCTCTGTGCATTAGAGCGGTGGTCCTCAACCTTTTTTGGGCCACATACCATTTTAATGTCAGAAAATATTTTCACTCACTAGCCTTTAATGTGGGAAGGATAAATGTATCACGTGAGTGAGACAAGTGTCAAGAGTGAGTCTTAAATGGATATAACAGAGGGAATCTGGAATATTTCAGACTTAAATATAAATAAAATGGAAATAATATAAGTTATTTATTCTTTCTCTGTGGACCGGTACCAAAAGACCCACGAACTCGTAACGGTCCGCCGCCCGGGGTTTGGGGACCGCTGCATTAGAGGGATATATGTCTAAAGACCATTCCTTATAAAACAAAAATATAATTTAAATTGTCATTAGAGAAATATACTATTAAGGTTTGTATGATTAAGGTTCTTTTTTGTGAGATATATCATGGTGAATATTGATTTCTTGTGTCCTTTACATATTACGTAGAGATCAGATATTTATTACTTTTGACCTCACCTTAAGATATTACATCCTTCAGAAAATTGCTTATTGTTAAGCTCTGTTTGGTATATGTAAACTGTGTCAACAATACTGAGAAAGAATAAGAAATTGCCATGTTTGGACATTTTAAAAGGTTCGAAAAATTGGGTAAAATACTTAAAAGTTTCAAACATTGGGTCATATGATAAAGGACAGTGGAAGAGGGACGCCCCACTCTGTTACATCTGACCAGTGAATGATGTCAGGTATTTATCATGACACAGGCTGTGAGAAGACAATGGACAGAGACACCGAATGATGATTTCAAAGACTGTTCTCTGAAGGGTTTGGAGAGGTATCCATTGCATAGGAATGGACACTGAAATTTAGAAAATTTGAATAATGTCCTAAGTTTGGCATTTTCCAAAAATACACACATACACACACAGATATCTATATAAACGAATATGTAAACTAATATCTGTATGTGTATATCGATGATATATCTATATATACTAAACACTGTGTAACTGTCAGTTTGAAGCCTTTTATCTCACCAAATTCTGCATGAAACTGTGTCAATTCTCTGCTTGACTGCTTCAACCAAAGTTTACAGGGAAATAGCTGGGTAAAATGAGAAAGAGCTGTAGGAAAGGATAAAAGACAATGATACAGAGATCAACAGACCCAAATGAAAGAGGTGCTGTCTTAGAATCATGTGGGAGGGACAGCAGCCTTCGAGGAGGAAGACAGACCAATGGAAGGAACTTGGATAAAAGCCCGGAAATGTCAAAGAGAGAAATAATGCAGATGTTTTCAAGTGAATTAAATGTAAAAATATATCCGTAATTTTACCTGCTTGTCCCTTAAATTCCTCTGAGAAAAAAAGAAAAGAAATTGTCAATTTCATGGCAAACAACCTCAAATAGAATTAAAATGTTTTGATAAATTCAAATATAAAATTAGGTTAATTTCAAATGAACACACAAACACACACACACACACACCCCAAATCACACATTCCTACCCAAACACAGTGGTTCAGAGGTCATTATTGACCACCGGTATTTTACAGTAAATAAAATGGAGGAATAGGTTGTTAAATTAGTAAAATAATATAAAAATGTAAAAATATTTGTTTTGCTGTTTAATTTATAAAATAATTGTTTTTTAAAAAATATTACAGTGAGTCACCCTAGAGATGACGTCAGAGTAATGGTGGGTTAGGAAGCGATACCGATAAATCTCCCCCAAAACTCAACAAGATCTTCAACCAGAAACAGAAAATCCTATCCTTGGAGCCTCCAGATGTTTCGCAATACACCTGAAGGTATGGTCGAGAGAAAAATTGGCTAAATATATAACCAAACCCCTAAGGAAATAGGGAGTAAGAAATGCTCCGCCTTCCTCACTAACCTAAACAGGGCGGATTTCACTGGGAACAGAGAATATAGAAACTAAGGGGGGCAAAGGGGGTGAATAGATCCAGGCCACAGCACAAATGACCGAACCAGGCTGTGGCACAGAGATCCCGGCCGAGGAAAAACTGTTCCTGTGGCAACCTGGGCAATACAAGCTAACACTCGCGCCAAACCCAGACGAAGAAAGATAAGTGGGTCAGCCATTTTTCCCCATCCCCTGGTCGCCGCGTGCAGATAGTGGACAAGAGATTCCTTCCAAAGCCCCGGGAGTGGGCGCCCGTGTTATCCCACACAGAGGCAGAGTCAGAGGCCTTTGTATGGGCCGAAAGCAGAATCTCCAGACCGCCCCAGCGCCCTGGGAAAGCCGCACATGGAGAGGGAGCGAGAGCCAATTCCAATTCTGGAACTCTTCTGTGTGGGCAGAGGTTTCACTCAAAGGGTGAGGCGGCTGGCCTGATATCCTGGTCTGCGCACGCAGATAGTGAGCAAGAGATTCCTCCGAGTGCCTTGGCAGTGTGCGCCCATGTTATTTCATAGAAGGGCAGAGTCAGGGGCCTTTGTGTGGGCCAAAAGTGGGATCTTGGGCTGCCCCAGCGCCTTGCAAAAGCCACGCACGGGGATGGAGCAAGAGTCAATTCCAACGCTGCAACTTTTCCATGCAGGTGGGGGTTTCACTCAGAGTGTAAGACTGCCAGCCTGATATGCTGGTCTGTGTGCACAGATAGTGAATGAGAGTTTCCTCCAAGCGCCCCAGGAGTGGGCGCCCGCCCGTGTTACTGGACAGAGTGGCAGAGCCAGAGGTCTTTGAGTGGGTGGAAGCCCCGCCTGATTATGCTAGCAGCTCTGACTGACTGAGCCTTACCCAGAGCCCTGTGCTGAGTGGAAATAGAGTGGGGAGTGGCCAGCTCTTTGAGCCTCTTACTCTCCAGACAGAGACAGCAGCAACCTCATAGCTGGATTATCAGGCTATTAATTGAGGAAGGAAAGACTAGGAGACAGGATCCAGGAACACGCACTCTCTCACTGGCAGAGCCTATAAATGCTAATAAGTCTCGACTGACAACGAGACTAAAGCACAATACATGACATCGCCATAGAGACTTATCAACTGCACACCTCTACCTGAGTGTGCCAAAGGGGCAGAACCTGGGGTACAGAGTCACCAACCAGGAAGAGGGACAGAAAAGAAAAAGCAAGAAGATAACCTCTCAAAATCAAGAATAATCCGCAGACTTTATAACCTATCCCATTTTATTATATTTGTTCATTTGTTTCTCTTATCTTCATTCTTGATATTTCTTTTTCCTCCTCCAATTTGGTCGATTAACTCTCTGTCGGTCTTACTCTTTCCTCTCCTTGAACTGCACTACTCATAAGTGTGACATCTCCCATTATCTTTTCTTTCCTCTTCCTTTCACTCTATGAGGGTTGCACTCCAAAACCCTAACTCTCTCTCTCCCTCCTTTTTTTTCTTTTTTCTTCTTTTAGTGGTTCCCTCTTTTCTCTCTCTCTCTCTCTCTCTCTTTCTTTTCTCCCTCTATATTAGTTTCTTCCTTTCTTCTTTATGTCTTCTCTCATTCAAACCTCAATAACGAACAAATTATCTTATCTGGGACTCAAACTTATGTTTGTGGCATTTGGGGGGGGGAGTTTACTTCACATTTTTAACTCACTAGCAGTGCTTCCATCCCTGGCTCTCCATTTTATCTAGTTCTTGTTCCACTAAATACAATAGTAATTTTTTAATTTGTCCCCCCATTTTCCTGTTTCCCTCTTATTCCTCTCATCATAACTCTTAGTCAATCAACACCTAATAGCAAATCATTTCATTCTTGACCCAAATTTTTTCCTTATTTGCTTTTTCTGGGTCCATACCCACTTCTTTTTCTGCCCCTTTATTACTTTTCCCCAATTCAGGCCCTCCATTACAGGCATTGTTTGTTCTATTTAATACAATGTAATTCACAGTACACCACAAGATTTTCTCAAGAAAGAGGGGAGAGGAGAGGAGAGGAAAAAAGGAGGGGGGAATAATTTCCTTTTTTTTAATTTTTATTTTATTTTATTATTAATTTTTTTTAAAAAAAAACAACTCTTCGATTTTTTTTTTTAACTTTTTATTCTTTATTAAATCCCATTAATACTATCAACAAAACCACCCTCAGATGCCATTAAGGAAGAGAAAGTCAAATATCATGGATACAAAAGAAAGAGAGGTAACACAGCTAGATGAGGAAAAATCCATGCAGAAAAAATTTAATATATTGGAAACCTTGGAGCTAAATGATTGAGAATTTCAGTTAGAAATCCTAAAAATCCTCCGAGATATACAAGAAAACACAGAAAGGCAATTTAGGGAGCTCAGAAAACAACTCAATGAACACAAAGAATATATTTCCAATGAAATTGAAACTATAAAAACAAATCAAAAAGATGAAAATCTCAATTCACGAGCTGAAAAATGAGGTAACAAGCTTAGCTTATAGAACAGGCCAGATAGAAGAGAGGATTAGTGAAATAGAAGACAAGCAACTTGAGGCACAACAGAGAGAAGAAGAAAGAGATTCAAAAATTAAAAAAAAAATAAGATAGCCCTACCAGAATTATCTAACTCCATCAAAAAGAATAACATAAGAATAATAGGTATATGAGAGGGAGAAGAGAGAGAAAATGGAATGGAGAAAATACTCAAACAAATAATAGATGAGAACTTCCCACCACAGAAATACATGATTTAAAAAAGATAGCAACAGAAGAAAGATGTATGGAATACAACCAAATAAAAACAAAAGATAGAAAAACAAAAGAGAAGGATCAAACAAGACAAAACTAACAGAAAGAAATCTATAAAATGGCAATAGGGAACTCACAAGTGCCAATAATTACACTAAATGTAAACGGATTAAACTCACCAATAAAAAGGCATAGAGTAGCAGAATAAATTAAAAAAGAAAATCCAATTGTATGCTGCCTACAGGAAACTCATCTAAGTAACAAGGATAAAAACAAATTCAAAGTGAAAGGTTATAAAACAATACTCCAAGCAAATAACATCCAAAAAAATGCAGGCATAGCAATACTCATATCTGATAATGCTGACTACAAGACAGGAAAAGTACTCAGAGACAAAAATGGCCATTTCATAATGGCTAAGGGGACACTGAATCAAGAAAACATACCAATTCTTAATATATATGCACTAAACCAAGGAGCACCAAAATATATAAAAAAGCTACTTATTGACCTTACACAAAAACTGATAAAAATACAATCATACTTGGAGACCTCAATACACCGCTGACGGCTCTAGATCGGTCATCCAAACAGAGAATCAACAAAGACATAGTGGCCTTAAACAAAACACTAGAGCACCTGGATATGATAGACATCTACAGGACATTTCATCCCAAAGTGACTGAGTATACTTTTTTCTCCAGTGTACATGGATCATTCTCAAGAATTGATCATATGTTGGGCCACAAAAACAACATCAGCAAATTCAGAAAAATTGAAGTTGTACCAAGCATATTTTCTGATCATAAAGCCTTGAAACTAGAATTCAACTGCAAAAAAGAGGAAAAAAATCCCACAAAAATGTGGAAACTAAACAACATACTTTAAAAAAATGAATGGGTCAAAGAAGAAATAAGTGCAGAGATCAAAAGATATATACAGACTAATGAAAATGACAATACGACATATCAGAATCTATGGGATGCAGCAAAAGCAGTGATAAGAGGGAAGTTCATATCACTTCAGGCATATATGAACAAACAAGAGAGAGCCCAAGTGAACCACTTAACTTCACACCTTAAGGAACTGGAAAAAAAGAACAAAGACAACCCAAAACCAGCCGAAGAAAGGAGATAATAAAAATCAGAGCAGAAATAAATGAAATAGAGAACAGAAAAACTATAGAAAAAATTAATAGAACAAAGAGCTGGTTCTTTGAAAAGATCAACAAAATTGACAAACCCTTGGCAAGACTTACCAAGGAAAAAAGAGAAAGAACTCATATAAACAAAATCTAAAATGAAAGAGGAGAAATCACCACGGACACCGTAGATATACAAAGAATTATTGTAGAATACTATGAAAAACTTTATGCTACTAAATTCAACAACCTAGAAGAAATGGATAAATTCCTAGAACAATACAACATTCCTAGACTGAGTTAAGACGAATCAGAAAGCCTAAACAGACCTATTAGTAGAGAAGAAATAGAAAAAACCATTAAAAACCTCCCCAAAAATAAAAGTCCAGGGCCTGACGGCTATACCAGTGAATTTATCAAACATTCAAAAAAGACTTGGTTCCTATTCTACTGAAAAATTTCCAAAAAATTGAAGAAGAAACAATACAATACTTCCAAACACATTTTATGAGGCCACCATAACCCTCATACCAAAACCAGGCAAGAATGGCACAAAAAAAGAAAACTGCAGACCAATATCTCTAATGAATACAGATGCTAAAATACTAGCAAATCGAATACAACAACATATTAAAAAAATAATACAAGGCCCTGGCCGGTTGGCTCAGAGGTAGAGCGTCGGCCTGGCGTGCGGGGGACCCGGGTTTGATTCCCGGCCAGGGCACATAGGAGAAGCGCCCATTTGCTTCTCCACCCCCCAACTCCTTCCTCTCTGTCTCTCTCTTCCCCTCCCGCAGCCAAGGCTCCATTGGAGCAAAGATGGCCCGGGCGCTGGGGATGGCTCCTTGGCCTCTGCCCTGGGCACTGGAGTGGCTCTGGTTGTGGCAGAGCGATGCCCCGGAGGGGCAGAGTATTGCCCCTTTGTTGGCAGAGCGTCGCCCCTGGTGGGCGTGCCGGGTGGATCCCGGTCTGGCGCATGCGGAAGTCTATCTGTCTCTCCCCGTTTCCAGCTTCAGAAAAATACAAAAAAAAAAAATAATAATAATAAATAAATAAAAATAATAATACATCATGATCAAGTGGGATTCATCCCAGAATCTCAAGGATGGTTCAACATACGTAAAACGGTTAATGTAATACACCATATCAACAAAACAAAGAACAAAAACCACATGATCTTATCAATAGATGCAAAAAAGGCTTTTGATAAAATACAACACAATTTTATGTTTAAGGCTCTCAACAAAATGGGTATAGAAGGAAAATATCTCAACATGATAAAGGCCATATATGATAAACCATCAGCTAACATCATATTAAATGGCACTAAACTGAAGGCTTTCCCCCTTAAATCAGGAACAAGACAGGGTTGTCCACTCTCTCCACTCTTATTTAATGTGGTACTAGAGGTTCTAGCCAGAGCATTCAGACAAGACAAAGAAATAAAAGGCATCCATATTGGAAAAGAAGAAATAAAGGTATCACTTTTTGCAGATGATATGATCCTATACATCGAAAACCCCAAAGAATCCACAAAAAGACTGCTAGAAACAATAAACCAATACAGTAAGGTCACAGGATACAAAATTAACATACCGAAGTCAATAGCTTTTCTATATGCCAACAATGAAACATTTGAGAACAAACTCAAAAGAATAATCCCCTTCACGGTTGCAACAAAAAAAATAAAATACTTAGGAATAAACATAACAAAGAATATAAAGGACTTATATAATGAAAACTATAAACCATTGTTAAGAAAAATTGAAAAAGATATAATGAGATGGAAGAATATACCTTGTTCTTGGTTAGGAAGAATAAATATAATCAAGATGGCCATATTACCCAAAGCAATATACAAATTTAATGCAATTCCCATCAAAATTCCAATGACATTTTAAAATAAAATAGAGCAAAAAATCATCAGATTTACATGGAACTATAAAAAACCCTGAATAGCCAAAGCAATCCTAAAGAAAAAGAATGAAGCTGGGGGCATTACAATACCTGACTTCAAACTATATTATAGGGCCACAACAATCAAAACAGCATGGTATTGGCAGAAAAATAGACACTCAGACCAATGGAACAGAATAGAAAACCCAGAAATAAAACCACATATATATAGTCAAATAATTTTTTATAAAAGGGCCAACAACACGCAATGGAGAAAAAAAAGTCTCTTCAATAAATGGTGCTGGGAAAACTGGAGAGCCACATGCAAAAGAATGAAACTGGACTACAGTTTGTCCCCCTGTACTAAAATTAACTCAAAATGGATCAAAGATCTAAACATAAGACCTGAAACAATTAATTACATAGAAGAAGACATAGGTACTCAACTCATGGACCTGGGTTTTAAAGAGCATTTTATGAAACTGACTCCAAAGGCAAGAGAAATGAAGGCAAAAATTAATGAATGGGACTACATCAGACTAAGAAGTTTTTGCTTAGCAAGAGAAACTGATAGCAAAATAAACAGAAAGCCAACTAAATGGGAAATGACATTTTCAAACAACAGCTCAGATAAGGGCCTAGTATTCAAAATATACAAAGAACTCATAAAACTCAACAACAAACAAACATACAATCCAATAAAAAAATGGGAAGAGGACATGAACAGACACTTCTCCCAGGAAGAAATACAAATGGCCAACAGATATATGAAAAGATGCTCATCTTCTTTAGCTATTAGAGAAATGCAAATCAAAACGGCAGTGAGATACCACCTCACACCTCTTCGATTAGCTGTTATTAGCAAGACAGGTAATAGCAAATGTTGGAGAGGCTGTGGAGAAAAAGGAACCCTCATCCACTGTTGGTGGGAATGTAAAGTAGAACAACCATTATGGAAGAAAGTATGGTGGTTCCTCAAAAAACTGAAAATAGAACTACCTTATAACCCAGCAATCCCTCTACTGGGTATATACCCCCAAAACTCAGAAACATTGATACGTAAAGACACATGCAGCCCCATGTTCATTGCAGCATTGTTCACAGTGGCCAGGACATGGAAACAACCAAAAAGCTTGTCAATAGATGACTGGATAAAGAAGATGTGGCACATATGCACTATGGAATACTACTCAGCCATAAGAAATGATAACATCGGATCATTTACAGCGAAATGGTGGAATCTTGATAACATTATACGAAGTAAAATAAGTAAATCAGAAAAAACCAGGAACTTCCTTATTCCATACGTAGGTGGGACATAAAATGAAACTAAGAGACATTGATAAGAGTGTGGTGGTTACGGGGGGAAGGGGGAAAGGGAGAGGGAAAAGGGGAGGGGGAGGGGCACAAAGAAAACTAGATAGAATGTGACAGAGGACAATCGGACTTTGGGTGATGGGTATGCAACATAACTGAGCGACAAGATAACCTGGACTTGTTATCTTTGAATATATGTATCCTGATTTATTGTTGTCACCCCATTAAAAAATAAAATTATTTAATAAAAAAATATTACAGTTATTAATATTATTTAGACAAGGGATGAGAGGCAAGAGGAAGGAGTTTGGACTCATATTATTTTAAACATCAATACCAAGGAAAATAAAAAAATTGGAATAGTCACTAAAAAAGGAAACATTTAGCTTTGAATGATTAAGTTTTCTCTTTACTGTGAAACACCACAATCAATTGCACCCTTCACATAAAAAGTACAGGTCAGAGATGAACCTGTTTTGCACTTGTCTTAAGATACTTCATTCGTCTGAAAATTGTATATATTTTAAGTACATTTTGTCATGTGATATCGATGTCAACATAATGCCAAAGAAAGAAAATCAGGAATGGTTAGATATTTTATATTGTATAAAATAATTAGGTAAAATATTTAGTTAACTTGGAACACCTGGGTTATATGATCAAGGACAGTGGATTAGGGACACCCCACTCTCTCACATCTGACCAGGGAATGACACAAGGTATTTATCATGACTCAGGCTGTGAAATGACAGTGGACAGAGACGCTGAATGCTGACAGTTTGAAGTTATTTCTCTGAAGGCATTGGAGAAGTATTAATTGTATAATATTGGGCTTCAAACTTGTCATACTTGATAGAGATCTCAAGTTTGAATATTTCCAGAAATACATACACATATATTCATAAATACACCCTAATATAAACCTGTACTATATGTATATATTAAAATTCATGATTCTGTCAGCTGACAACGCTTCATCTCACCAATGTCTTAATGAAACTGTGACAATTTACTGCAAGACAGAGCAGCCAATGTTTACAGGGAAACACTTGTGTAAAATGACAAAGAGGAAAGAGAAAGGAGGGAAGGTAGGAAACAGAAAGGGACAGAGTTCCAATTAGGAGAAAGACGATCTCAATATTGGGGGGAGGAACAGTGGACTCCTAGGAGGAGGACAGGCCAACGGAGAGCCCTTGGATAAGAGGGCCAGAAACGTGAAAGACAGAAATAAACCACATGTTTCATGTGGATCAAGAGTGAAGGAATATCAGTAACTTTACCTAATATTTGTAGAACTTGTGCTGAAAAAGAAATACAAACGTCAATGTCAATTTCATGGGTAGTAACCACAAAGAGATTGTAATATATTTACAAATTCAAATTTAAGTTTAGGATAATTTCAGATGAACACAGAAACACATGTCAAATCACACATGTTCCCCTGCCCCAAAACACACACCTACACAATGGATCAAAGCTCATTATCATACAAAGGTGTTCTATAGTCAGTAAACGGGGAAAAGGGAGATAATTTCGTACAATAATATAAAATTTTAAAAATACCAGATTTGCTGTTTAATTTTTTGAAGTAATTATTTTCTAAAAATATATTATTTGAATTTTAATTTTTTGAGGAATCTCCATACTGTTCTCCACAGTGGCTGCACCAGTCTGAATTCCCACCAGCTGTACAGGAGGGTTCCCTTTTCTCCACATCCTTGCCAGCACTTATTCTGTGTTGTTTTGTTGAGGAGCGCCATTCTGACTGGTGTGAGGTGATATCTCATTGTGGTTTTAACTTACATTTCTCTAATGATTAGTGATGTTGACCATTTTTCCATATGCCTATGGGCCATCTGTATGTCCTCTTTGGAGAAGTTTCTATTCATTTATTTTGCCCATTTTTTGATTGGATTGTTTGTCTTCCTGGTGTTGAGATTTACAAGTTGTTTATAAATTTTGGTTATTAACCCCTTATCAGATGTATTGTCAAATATGTTCTCCCATTGTGTAGTTTTTCTTTTTCTGTTCTTATTATCTTTAGCTGTGCAAAAGCTTTTAAGTTTGATATAGTCCCATTTGTTTATCCTGTCCTTTATTTCACTTGCCCGTGGAGATATATCAGCAAATATATTGCTGCGAGAGATGTCGAAGAGCTTACTGCCTATGTTTTCTTCTAAGATGCTTATGGTTTCACGGCTTACATTTAAGTCTTTTATCCATTTTGAGTTTATTTTTATGAATGGTGTAAGTTGGTGGTCTAGTTTTATTTTTTTGCAGGTAGCTGTCCAATTTTCCCAACACCATTTACTACATAGGCTGTCTTTATTCCATTGTATGCCCTTACCTTCTTTGTCAAATATCAGTTGTCGATAAAGCTGTAGGTTTATTTCTGGGTTCTCTGTTCTGTTCCATTGATCTATATGCCCGTTCTTATGCCAGTACCAGGCTGTTTCGCGTTAATGGCCTTGTAGTATAACTTGATATCAGGAAGTGTCATACCCCCCACTTTATTCTTCTTTTTTAAGATTGCTAAAGCCATTCATGTTCTTTTTTGGTTCCATATAAATTTTTGGAATATGTGATCTATATCTTTAAAGTATGTCATTGCTATTTTACTTGGTATTGCATTGAATTTTAAATTTCTTTGGGTAATATAAACATTTTAATGATGTTTATTCTTCCTAACCATGAGCACGGTATATGCTTCCACTTGTTTGTATCTTCCTTGACTTCTTTTATCAATGTTTTATAATTTTCCGAGTACAAGTCTTTAGTCTCCTTGGTTAAATTACTCCTAGGTACTTTATTTTTTTGGTTGTAATAGTGAAGGGGATTGTTTCCTTAATTTCTCTTTCTGACTGTTCATTGTCGGTGTATAAAAATGCCTTCATTTCTGAGTATTAATTTTATATCCTGCCACTTTGCTGAATTAATTTATCAGGTCCAGTATTTTTTTGACTGATACTTTAGGGTTTTCTATGTACAATATCATCTCATCTGTAAATAATGATAGTTTTACTTTTTCTTTTCCAAATTGAATACCTTTCATTTCTTCTTCTTGTCTGATTGCTATGGCTAGGACTTCCAGGACTATGTTGAATAAGCGTGGAGAAAGGGGGCACCCCTGCTTTGTTCCTGATATTAAGAAGATTGCTTTTAATTTTTGCCCATTGAGTATGATGTTGGCTGTGGGTTTGTCATAGATGGCTTTTATCATATTGAGGTATGTTCTCTGTATTCCCACTTTGCTGAGAGTTTTGATCATGAATGGGTGCTGGATTTTTTCAAATGCTTTTTCTGCATCTATTGAAATTATCATGTGGTATTTCTCCCTTCTTTTGTTTAAGTGATGAATCACATTGATTGATTGCAAATATTGTACCAGCCTAACCTTCCCAGAATAAATCCCACTTGATCATGGTGAATGATTTTTTCTATATATTGTTGGATCCGGTGTGCTAATATTTTGTTGAGGATTTTAGCATCTATATTCATCAGAGTTATTGGCCTATAATTTTCTTTCTTTGTGTTGTCTTTGCCTGATTTTGTAATCAGCATTACATTTGCCTCATAAAAGGAGCTTGGAAGTCTTCCTTCCTCTTGAGTGTTCTGAAATAGCTTGAGAAGGATAGAATTACTTCTTCTTTGAATATTTGGTAGAACTCATTTTGAAGCCATCAGGCGCAGGACATTTCTTTGTTGGAAGTTTTTTGACAACTGTTTTGATCTCATTTGGTGTAATTGGTCTGTTTATTTTTTCAGGTTGTTCCAGACTGATTTTTAGAAGATTGTATGTTTCTAGGAATTTTTCCATTTTATCTAGGTTGTCAAGTTTTTTGGCATACAGTTCTTCATAGTATTTTCTTACAATATTTTGTATTTGTGTTGTGTCAGTTGTTATTTCTCCACTCTCATTGCTAATTTTATTTCTTTGAGTCCTCTCTCTTTTTTTCTTGGTGAGTCTAGTTAAAGGTTCATCGATCTTGTTTACCTTTTCAAAGAACCAGCTCCTAGTTTCATTAATCCTCTGTATTGTTTCTTTCTCGTCTTTGTCATTTATTTCTGCTCTGATTTTTTATTTCCTCCCTTCTACTACATTTGGGCTTTACTTGCTATTCTTTTTCTCATTCTTTTAGATGCAGGGTTAAGTTGTTTATTTGAGCTTTTTCTAGCTTCTTAAAGTGTGCCAGTAGTGCTATGAACTTCCCTCTCAGTACTGCTTTTGCTGTGTCCCATAAATTTTGAGTTTTTGTTTGCTCATTGTCATTCGTTTCTAGGAATTTTTTTTCATTTTTATTTTTGCTCTTATTCTTAATCCATTCATTTTTTTACAACCTGTTATTTAGTTTCCATGTGTTTGAGAATTGTTGAGTTTTTCTCTTGTGGTTGATTTTTAGTTTCATGCCATTGTGATCAGAGAAAGTGTTTGATATGATATCAATCTTCTTAAATTTGTTGAGACCACTATAGTGCTCTAACATGTGGTTTATTCTAGAGAATGTACCATGAGCACTTGAAAAGAATGTATATTCTGCTGCTTTAGGGTGAAAGGTTCTGAAGATATCTATTAAATCGAGTTGATCTAATGTGTTCTTTAAGTCTGCTGTTTCTTTGTTATTTTCTTTCTTGAGGATTTATCTAGTGATGTTAGTGGGGTATTGAAATCCCCTACTATTATAGTATTGCTGTTGATCTCACCTTTTATATCCATCAAAGTCTGCTTTATATATTTAGGTGCTCCTATATTAGGTGCATAGATATTTATAATAGTTATATCTTCCTGTTTATTACTTCCTTTATCATTATGTAGTGGCCTTCTTTATTTCTTACTATATCCTTTGTTTTAAAGTCCATTTTGTCTGATATAAGTATTGCTACTCCAGCTTTTATTCATTTCCATTTGCATGAAATGTTTTTTTCCATCCTTTTACCTCCAGTCTATGTGTATCTTTTGTTTTAAGGTGTGTTTCTTGTAGACAGCATATGTAGGGGTTCTTTTTTCTTATCTATGCAGCTACCCTATGTCTTTTGATTGGATCACTTAATCCATTTACATTTAAGGTTATTATTGAAATGTAGTTGTTTATTGGCATTTTATTCTTTAAAGCTGTATTCCTCTTTTACTATACTCTTTTCCCACTTTGATCTGTTTAGAAGAGGCCCCTCAACAATTCCTGTAGCATTTGTTTGGTTGTAATGAATTCTTGAGTTTTTGTTTTGTTTTTTGTTTTTGTCTGGGAAGCTTTTTAGTTCTCCTTCAATTGTAAAGGATAGTCTTGATGGATAAAGCAGTCTTGGTTGTAGGCTCTTGTTCTGCATTACTTTGAATATTTCTTGCCATTCCCTTCTGTCCTCAAGTGTTTCTGTTGAGAAGGCAGATGTGATCTTTATGGGGGCTTCTTTGTAGGCGATAGCTTTTTTTTTCTCTTGCAGCTTTTAATATTTTCTCTTTATTACTTCACTTTGGTATTTTAATTATGATGTGTGTTGGTGTATGTTTCTTTGGGTTTCTCTTTAATGGAGTTCTCTTTGCTTTTTGAAATTGTGCGAGTTTCTCCTGCATTAATTTAGGGAAGTTTTCAGCTATGGTATGATTGAAAAAAGTCTCTATCCCTTGTTCTTTCTCTTCTTCTTCAGTAACCCCTATAATGCAGATGTTATTTCTCTTCATGTTGTCACAGGGCTCTCTAAGAGTTTCCTCAGACTTTTTGAGTCTCTTTTTTCTTCTTCTCTGCTTTCTTATCTTCATTCAAGTTGTTCTCCAACTCGCTGATTCAATCTTCAACTCTATCCATCCTGTTTTTAATTCTTTCCATTGTGGTCTTCATTTCTGATATTGTATTTGTCATCTGTGATTGATTCTTTTATAATATTTCAATATCATTTTTTATACTTGCTATTTCTTTATTTTGGTGTTTGTAATGATCATCCAATGTTGTTCTAAGATCCCTAAGCATCCTTACAATCATTATTTTGAACTCCGCATCCGGAAGTTTATTTATTTCCATATCGCTCAGTTCATCTCCTGAAGGTTTCTCTTGTGGTTTCATTTGGATTGCACTTCTCTGTCTCTTCATTATGTGTCTATGTTTGGGTGTTTTGTTTGTAGAGCTGGTTGAGTCTAGGCTTGGTGTTGTCTGCCTCCAGTTTTCAATTGTGTTATTTCTAGGTCTCCTTGGGTTGTCATCAGCTATTATTTGTAATCCACTTTTCAATTTGGGCCACTTTAAAGTCTTGATTTGTTTGTTTTCTTAACTGGTGGTAGTCTTGTTTACTGATCTCAGCAGGGAACTTATTTGAAACTGTATCCAGGAATGTGGTGGGTGTAACCTGAGGCCCTGAGGGCCTCTTCTACCAGTTAATCTCTCTGAGGGTAGGGTGTTTTCTCCGTTTTAATAGGGGCAGGTGTATCTCAGATCTCCATGAAGACCTGAGTTACTGCCCCTCCTCGCCACTTCTTGTTTTCAGCTGTGTCTTGTTGCGCTGATTGGACCTGGAGAGTTGTCTGGAGATTTGTGCCCTAGAAGCAATTTAGACTTGTTTTGTGGAAGGATCAGCCCCTCCCTCAGCTATGGCCACCTCCAGCACTGAATGAGTCAGCTTCTCTTGTTGTCCTCTGCATTCCTCTGCCATACACCGGGTGTCCCTCACTCTCTCCTTTCCTCTTGGAAGACCAGCCGGCCCTTTCAACACACCTTCCTCCCTAAACACCAGGCAAGTGGCTGTGAGCAGTATTTTCTGCTCTTTTTTCTGTAGTGAGAGCCCCTCTGGGCTCTCAGCCTCACCACCCCCCTTTGTTTCTGTAAGCAGTGGAAATTCTGGCACTCTCTACCAGTTTTGTTGTGGTTTCTTCTTTGCTCCTTGGTTTTTTAGAGCTGTTCTTGTAGTCCAGAGTTGGTTTTTCATGCTGATTATTTCTAAATTGATTTGTATTCCAGTTTGGTGATGAAAGCTGGGAGTCTGTGCATCTTCTTACTCTGCTGCCATCTTCCGGATCTCAGGAGTCGGTTCTTATGTGTGTCTATTCACAATGTTTGTGGTCATCGATTAATTTACAACCTTATTGTATCTGAGTTTCTGTTTTAAGTCATGTCTGAATGAAGCAAGAGAATCAGATGAAAAGAAAGAAGAAGGGAGGTTTAGAATCAAATGACCTGAGATGTCCTTGAGGAAACTTACATGCATAATCTTTACAAGTACTAAAACTTGGAAATATGTTAGTGATAATATTCATTTGAACAAAGCCTCTGTCACTTTAATTTCTACAAGGCAACAACAGTGGTAATAATTGGAGAAATTGAGTAGTAAATGAAGTGGTTATCAGAGTGGGAGGATCAAGACACTGAGACAATGTAGCTGGGCCCTGAGAGAGAAAAGAAGGGATAAGAAACCAATGAGGGAAGGACAGGGCAGTAGATCAGTGGTACTTACTTTTTTCTTGTGCACTGTGATTCGCTGAAAAGAAAAATAAGAAATATACAAGTCATTCCATATGAAAACACAATGTCGGATAGGAAGGAGAACATAAATGTGCTCCTTTCATAGTTTACTCTGGAGCATACCTGACCCATGTCTGTGAAAGATGAATTCCTGAGGATCCAAAGGACACCTCACCCATCAGAGTCAATGCTGTTTTCCCTCCCCTGTTCCTTGTGCTCAAGACACTAAGTCAGGAAATAAAATGATGAGTGTGGTCAGAAATGCTGGCATGTGCCATACTAAGTGTTCCCCTGTCACTAGACTATCACCATTTTCAGGCTAAAACCAAACGTATTTTCATGTGAGACAATTACTTCATCAGTGCTGGGGACTTGTAGAGTAGAGGCACTATCTGTCCCAAACTGTTTATGTTGCACTCGTCATATGACACAAAGAGGGATGCATTCCTAAAGAACATTTCTAAGGAAAGAAAAATATAAGATAAATTGTCATTAGAAAAAGATACTACTAACATTTGAATGATTAAGGTTCTCTTTTCTTCTGAGATATATCATGGTCAATATTTTTTTCCTGTGTCCTTCACATATTACGTAGAGATCACAACTTTATTCCTTTCGTCCTCACCTTAAGATATTACATCCTTCAGATGACTGCTTATTACAATCTCTTTGACATTTGTAAAGTGTATCAACAATAAGGCAAAAGAATAAGCAACTAGCAATTTTGGATATTTCTAAAAGCTGGAAAAAATGGGCAAGAAATTTAGAAAGCTTTGAATACTTGTTATATGACCAAGGACAGTAGAACAGGGATGCCGACTCCGTTACATCTGACCAGTGAATGATACATGGCATTTGTCATGACACTGGCTTTCAGGAGACAATGGGAAGAGTAACCGAATGCTGATTTTGGAGACTGTTCTCTAAAGACTTTGGAGAAGTATCCATTGCATAGGAATGGGCACTCAAATTTAGAATATTTTACAGAAGCCCTATGTTTGGCATTTTTCAAAAACACATGCATATACACACAGATATATATCTATATATATGCTTATATATACAGTAATATCTAGATATCTATATCTATATATACTAAACACTGTGTATCTGTCAGCTTGAAGCCTTTCATCTCACAATATTCTGAATGAAACTGACAATTCTCTGCTTGACTGCTGCAGCCAACGATTACAGAGAAATAGATGTATAAATGACAAAGAGATACAGAATAAACGAAAGACAGGGAAAAGAAGTCAACAGAGTCCCAAGTGAAGGAAGTGATGTCCCTGAACCATGTGGAGGGACAAGAGAATTCAAAAGGAGGACAGACCTACGGAAGGCACTGGATAAAAAGGGAGGAAATATCAAAGAGTGAAATGAACTAGACAGTTTCAAGTTGATGAAAAGTAAAAAAAAAAGGATCAGTAATTTTACCTGATTTTCTGTTAAATTTCTCTGAAAAAGAAAAGAAAAATAAAATGTCAACGTCAATTTCATGGGAAACAGCCACAAAGAGATTTTAAATTTCTTGATAAATTCAAATATAAAATTAGGTTAATTTCAAATGAACACACACACATGCACACACACTCACCTCAAATCACACGTCTCCCCAAAACATAGTTGCTCAAAGATCACTATTGACCACCGTTATTTTACAATAAATAAAATGGAGGAAAAGGGTGTTAATTTAGTAAAATAGTATAAAATTTTAAAATATTTGTATTGCTGTTTATTTTATAAAGTAATTGATTTTTGAAAATATTTTATATAGTAATATAACTGAGGAAAGGAATGGGAGACAGGAACATAGCGTGTGGCCCCATAGTGCCTTCAGTTTAGTTGTATGTTGTTTGCCCTATTTGCCTTTTCTGGGCAACTCGAGGGTGGAACTGACAACCTCAGTGTTCAAGGTCCACTCTCTACCCATGGGGCCACCACAGATAAGGCTAAAAATATTCTTTGTCTATTTGAAATACTTATGTTTCTGTTATTCTGTTTGTAAGCTTTAGTATGCTCATTGGATGCTTTAAACACATCAGGGAGTCTCACTGCTGTGGCAACAACATTGTGCAGAGTGGCCACCACACTGTGGAAGGAGCACTGACACACAGCTCCTCCCAGTGGCACAGGGTCAGGGATCTGGTTGCTGCGTCCTCCGTGTTTTGTCCACAGCTTTGTTATTAACCACACTCTATTGGAGATTCTGGTTTTACTTATTTTTGAATGAGAATATCTTAGTAATCATAGTTGCTGAATTCAGGACAGAGACAGGACTTGGAATCTCTGACAGAGACTCTGTTTCTCCCTAAACGTTACTGAGTCTTTCTCTGAACTGAGTAAAAGTATGAAAGCACACGTGAATGAGACGGGTTTTCTACAAACTGCAAACTAGAGGCAGAGAAAGCGGTATATCCGCTAATGTTGGTTTCTGCTATGTGCACAAGTCTCATCTATTCCATAAATGAAAGTGTATAACATGAAAACTCATTCCATTGAAATCATCACTGCAACGGAAAGATACCATGTGACATGTAGGGACACAATGGTTGAAAATAAGTAGAAGGGTGAGAGAAGGATATGAGACTGGGTGGTGAGCACACTGCCACGTACAGATGGGGTGTGATAGAATTGTGCGCCTGAGAGCTGCATACCTTCATGAACTAAGGTCACCACAATAAACTCAATAGAACATTTAAAATATTTTAAAATAGAAGAAATGAAGGATATTTAATGAATGTTGTAAATTTTTTAAAATATTTTATTTTATTTTAGATTTTTTATTTAGAGGATTAAATTCAACTGGGTGACATTGGTCAACTAGAGTACATAGATTTGGGGCAAACAACTTCAAATCATTTGGACAGTTGATTAGGTTCTATACCCATCAGCCCAAAGTCAAGTCATCCTTCCTCTCTTCATATTTGTCCCTTTTCATGTCCCTCTCCTGCCCTTCTCCCTCTTCTTTCTCCCTCCTTCCCCTGGTAACCACTGCACTCCTATTTATGTCCTTGAGTCTTAACTTAGTGTCCCAGCTATGTATGGAATCACACAGCTCTTAGCTCTTTCTGATTTACTTATTTTACTCAGTATAATGAAAACAAACTCCACTCATGTTGTCGGAAAGGATACCCTGTCATTGGTTCTTATGACTGAGATGTATTGCACTGTATATATATACCACATCTTCTTTATCCACTCCTCAGAGTATTGAAGGTACTTTGGTTGTTTCTATGTCTTGGCCACTGTGAATATTGTTTCAATGAACATGGGGGTGCATGTGTCTTTATGTATTCCTGTTTTCCAGTTTTGGGGTATATATCCAGGAGAGGGATTGCTAGCTCATATGGGAGTTCTATTCTTAATTATTTTAGGAACCATCATACTTTCTTCCATAATGGTTGTACTAAATTATATTACTACCAGCAATGGATGAGGGTTCCTTTTTCTCCACAGCCTCTCTAGCACTCGTTATTACCTGTCTTGTTGAAAACAGCCAATCTAACAGGTGTGAGGTGGGATCTCATTGTAGTTTTCATTTCCATTTCTCTAATAGCTAATGAAGATGAGCATCTTTTCATATATCTGTTAACCATTAGTATTTCTTCTTGGTAGAAGTGTCTGTTCATGTCCTGTCACTTTTTTTTTTGACTGAATTGTTTGCTTGTTTGTTGTTGAGTTTTGTGAGTTCATTATTCCTGACCACTTATCACTCTGTATGGCCCCTATGACTATCAGTCATATTTACAATGCTCTTTGCTTGAATATATATATATATATATATATATATATATATATATATATATATATACATATATATATATGCAAATATATTCTAATTGCAGTTCCTACATTGTACAAAGTTGCTCCAAGTATTGCACGAGAGTTACTGAAAGATAGAATTCGGTATTTATGCGTGCTTAATCACAATGTTCTTTTCCACCATTTAATTTACAACCCTATATTATTTCAGTGTGAGTTTTAAGCCATGCCTGAATTATGGTAAAAGAATCAGAAAAAGGGAAAGAAATAACTTACAATCATGGAGAAAACTTTCAATCAGAAACTTTAAAAGTATCTACAGTTCCAGATAGATTGTTGATAATATTTCTTTGATAGAAAGGCTCCATCTCCTTGATTTCAACAAGAAGACAATTGGAGGGTAATAGTGTGAGAAACTGAACAACATTTGAACACGGGGAATCAGAGTTGAAGTCTAAGACACTGAGACGGAAGGCAGATGGTCCCTGAGAGAGAAGACAGGGGATAAGGAACTGGTGAGGGAAGGACAAGGGAGGTTATTGGTACTGACCTAAGTCTTGTTCAAACTCAGCTGAAAGGGATAAGGAAGAAATAAACAAATCTCTCCAAGTGAAAACAGATTCTCTGGTGGGAAGAACAGAAACGGGTCCCCATTTCTGGTTCAGTGTGGAGGAAACATTGAAACATATTTGCGAAAACAGAAACTATAAGGTTCGAAGGGAAACATTAACTTTCAGAGGTAATGCTGTTTTTCCCACTGTCCCTTGTGCACAAGAAACAGAGTTGGGAAATTAAACAATGAGGGAGTTCCGTCATAAATGCTGGGATGTGCAACACTAAGCGTTCTCATGTGAGTGGACTATCACGTTTTTCAGATTTAAAAACACACACATTCCCTTACTTTAGGATAATTCCTCCTTCTGCAAATTGTTTATTTTTAATTGCAGTTTGTCATTTGATAACAGTGTCAACTTAATGACAAAGAATAAATAATGAACTAGTGCATATTTTTAAAGGCCTGAAAATATTATGTAAAATATTTAGAGACCTTGGAACACCTGGGTCATATAATTAAGGATATTGGAAGAAGGCCACCCACTCTCTCACATCTGACCAGTGAATGACATCAGGTATTTATCTTGACACAGGCTGTGAAAAGAAAATGGACAGAGACTCTGATGCTGAAAGTTTGGAGGCTTTTTTCTTAACGGTTTGGAGAAGTAATAAATGCGTAGTAATGGGCACTCAAATTTGTGATATTTGATAGAGGTCCCAAGTTTAAATATTTTCCTAACACACACACACACACACACACACACACATACATATATATCAATGTGAGTGTATCTGTATGTGTATATGTCTGTGTATATACACAAACATATACATAAATAAATAAATAAATAATAAATCCATGTATCTTTCAGATCGAAACTGTTCATGTGACCAAATTATTAATGAATGTGTGGGAATTCCTACAAGACTGATGTCACCAAAGTTCACAGGGCAATGACTGTGTAAAGTGACAGAAGAAGGCGTGGGGAAGGATGGACGGGGTGAATCAGGAATCAGCAAAGCCCTGAATGGGAGAAGTGCTGTCTGAGATCAGGGGTGGGGACATCAGACATCTAGGGTGAGGACAGGCCAACAGGAGATGCTTGAATAAAAAAGCCAGAAATGTCAAAGAGAGATATTAACCAAATGTTTTTAAGTGGACCAAGAATACAAGAATATCAGTAATTTTACCAAATTCTGCCCCAAATTCTCCTGAAAAAGAAAAAAAGAAAATGTCAATGTCAATTTCACAGAAAACAACCACAAAAGAAATTCAAGTTTACTGATAAATCCAAATTGAAAATGAGAATAGTTTCAGATAAACACACAAACATATGCTGAATCACTCATGTCCCTCCAAAAGACACATGTACATAATAAATCAGAGCTCTCTATTGTCCACAGGTATTGTACAGTAAGTAAAATGGTGAAAAAAAGTTAATTTAGTAAAATAATACAAACTTTTTTAAAAATATTGAATTTGCTCTTTAATTTATAAAATAATTGTATTTTTTGAGAAGCTTTTATTTATTAATATTGTTGAGAAAAGAAATGGGACATGGAATCAATGTGTTTGGACTCATAGCTGCTTCACTGTAGCTGTAGCTGCTGCCCTGTGTGCCGAGTCCGGGCAAGTCCAGGGTCCAGCAGGCGACTTCAGTGTTCCAGGTCCATGCTCTGTCCACAGGGCCACCATAGGCTAGGCTGAAAATATTCTTGGTCTACTTGAAATATTTATGATTCTGTTATTCTGTTTGTTAGTTTTAGTATGCTCATTGGATGTTTTTAACCACATCAGTGAGTCTCATTGCTGCAGCAGTGACATCGTGCAGAGTGGCCACCACACTGTGGAAGGAGCACTGACACACAGCTCCTACCAGTGACACAGGGTCAGGGGTCCGGGGGCTGCGTCCTCCATGTTTTTGTCCACGGACTGATTTTTTATTGTACTGTGTATGAGTTTCTGTTTCACTCATTCCTGAATGAAGAATATCTTCATATCTACAGGTGCTGAGTTCAGGACAGAGAAAGCACTGGGATTCTCTGACGGAGATTCTGTTTCTCAGTGGACCTTACTGAGCCTTTACCTTAGTTGAGAAACAAATATCTCAGCTCACATATGAGACAGGTTGTTTACACTCTGTAGAGTGCCAGCGAATGTGTTTCATCTGCTAATGGTTCTTTCTGCCACATGGACAATTCTCATCTATTCCATAAATAAAGAAAAAACCTTGAAAATCCATCCCACTGAAATTATCACTGCAAGTAACAAATACTATGTGACATGCAGGGACATAAAGGTTTAAAATAAATAGAAGGGTGACAAAGAATACACTGTGAGTGGGTGGGGAATACACTGTGACGTACACATGGGGTGTGACAGAATTGTGCACCTGAGACCTGCATATATTTATTAACCAAGGTCACCCCAATAAATTTAAAAAACATAAAACCATGCTTTAAATATGAGAAGTAAAGCATATTTTAAAAATTCTGTAGAATTTTAAAAATATTTGATATTTTTAAATAAAATCATATTTTAATTTTTCACTCTATAAGAAAGGACTATGATATATTTGTCATATTTAAAATAGTCTTTTGATGGTTCTTTATATAAATGTAGTCTATTTTAATTGCAGTACCTTCACTATACAAGTCACTGAAAGACAGCTTGTATTGGTAAATACAGGGTTAGTTCTTACGTGTGTCTATTCACAACATTTTGGTCCACTTAGTAATTTTCAACCATATTGAACCTGAGTGTCTGTTTTAACTCATGTCTGAATGAATCTGAGTGAATCAGATGAAGAGAAAGAAAAAAACAGTGAGGGAGGTTCTGAGTCAAGTGACGTGTGCTGTCGTTGGAGAAAACTTGCACTCAAAAACTTTAAAAGTTTCTAAACTTCCAGATATATTAGTGATAAAATTCATTTGACTGAAATGCCCTCTTCAGTGATTGTGTGATGAGAAATGGTGGGTAATCCTGAGAGAAATTGAAAAGAAAATGAAAAAGACCAATTAGAGTTAAAAAGCCAAGACACTGAGACAAAAGGTAGGTGGTCACTGAGAGAGAAGACAGGGGACTAAGGAACAGACGAGAGAATAACCAGGGAGGAGGCTAAGGGCACTTACCTCTCTTGGGTCCAATCTCAGCTGAAAAGGAAAAGGAAGAAATAAACCCCTCATTCCAAGTGAAGACACAATATCGGGTACAGAAGAACACACAATGCGTCCCCTTTCCTAGATCACAGAGGAGCTCACACTGACTCAGATCTGTGAAGGTCGGAACCATCGGGTTCCAAGAGGACCTGTCACATCAGAGGCAGTGCTGTGTCCTCCCCTGTCCCCTGTGCCCCGGACACTAAGTCAGGAAGTAAAAGGATAATGGTGTTAGGTCAGACATTTTGGAATGTGCAACACTAAGCATTCCCCTGTCACTGCACTGTCACCTTTTTCAGATAAAGAATTTTTCACACATGAGACAGAAACTTAAGCAGTGATTGGAAGCATACAGTAGAGGCACCTATCTCGATAAAGTCTAATTTTACCTTTATTTTTCTCAATTTGTTCTGAAAAACAAAGAAAAGAAAAAATCAACGTCAATTTCATGAGAAAGAACCACAAAGAGAATTCAAATTTACTGGTAAGGTTTAATTTGAAATTAACCAATCACATTTCAGATGAACCACAAACACAACAGATCAGAAATGCCCGCCCCAAACACACACCTACACACGGGCTCAGAGCTCACTATTGTCCACAGGTGTTCTACAGTACAGGAAATTATGGAAAATGAGGTAAATTTAATAACATAATATAACAATTTAAAAATATTGTTTTTGCTGTTAAATTTATAAACTAATCTATTTTTGAAAATATTTTATTTTCTAATATTATAGAGAAAAGGAATGGGAGGCAGGAGTAAGGGTGTGGACTCATAGCTGCTTCACTGTAGCTGTAGCTGCTGCCCTGTGTGCCATGATTCGGCAAGTCCAGGGTCGAACTGGCAACCTCATTGTTCCAGGTCCATGCTTTATCCAGGGGCTACTACAGGCTACGCTGAAAATATTCTTGGTCTCTGCTTGTATAAGTAAATACAGGGTTAGGTTCTTGTGTGCGTCATCTCACAATGTTTTTCTCCAACTAAAACTCTCAACATTATTGTATTAAGTGTGTGTTTTAAGTCAGGCCCGAATGAAACGAAATAAATCAGATGAAGGGAAAGAAATGACAGTGAGGGAAGTTCTGAATCACATGACCTGAGCTGTTCTTAGAGAAAACTTACAACCAAAATATTTAAAACTACCTACACTTATAGATATGCTATTGATAAAATTTATTTGATAGAAAGGCTCTATCATTTTTATTTCAACAAGAAGACAATTGAAGAGGTAATAAAGTGAGAAACTGAACAACATATGAACACAGGGAATCAGAGATGGAAGACGAGGACACTGAGACAAGAGGCAGATGGTTACTGAGAGAGAAGACAGGGGATAAGGACCAGGTGAGGGAAGGAGAGGGGAGTTATTGGTACTGACCTGTTTCCTGTTCACTCTCAGCTGAAAGGGAAAAGGTGGAAATAAACAAATCATTCCAAGTAAAACAGATTATCTTGAATGAGGAAGACAAAAAATCGAATCTCTTTTGTAGTTCACTCTGGCGCACACATTGAAACATATTTACAAAAGTAGTTACAACAAGATTCCAGAGGACACATCACCCATTGAGGTCATACTGTTTCACCTCCAATGTCCATTGTGGACAAGAAACCAGGTCAGGAAATAAAGCAATGATGGCGTTAGGTCAGAAATTCTGGGATGTGCAAGACTAAGTGTTCCCTGTCACTGGACTATCAACTTTTTCAGATAAAAACACATGTATTCACACAGGAAACATGGACTTCACCTGCGATGAGGAGTGAACAGGAGAGACACAAATTTCCACAAAACAGGTTTTGCTGCACTCCTCACATGAATCCTGCTCTGTGCATAGAGGGGTATACAGTGTGTCCATAAAGTCATGGTGCATTTTTGACCAGTCACAGGAAAGCAACAGAAGACGACAGAAATGTGAAATCTGCACCAAATAAAAGGAAAACTCTCCCAGTTTCATACCTATTCAGTGCAGTTCGATGTGGGCTCACGCACAGATTTTTTAGGGCTCTTAGGTAGCTATCCCGTATAGCCTCTACAGACTTGTCACTGACTGATAGCCTACCAGAACGGGGTTTCTCCACCAAACTGCTAGTTTCCTTCAACTGCTTATCCCACTGAGTAATGTTATTCCTGTGTGGTGGCACTTCATTATAATTGCGCCCCGATATTCACGTTGCACTTCGGTCACAGATTTGAATTTAGCGAGTCACAGAACACACTGAACTTTACTCTGTTCCGTCCACATCTTGATTGGCATGGGCATGGGCTGCTGTGCTGTTTACATGGTGTTACTTCATCATCTGCGCATGCGCACATGCTGCCACTCACCCTACAGAAACCGGGAGGGTTTTCCTTTTATTTGGTGCAGATTTCACATTTCTATTTTTTTCTGTTGCTTTCCTGTGACCGGTCAAAAGTGCATCATGACTTTACAGACACACTGCATATTCCCTAAAGACCATTCGTAAAGAAAAGATATGATTATAACCAGGATTAGGAAAAAACTATTTTAAGTTTTGAATGATTAAATTTGCTTCTTTATGAAACATCATGATCAATTATTTTCTCGTACCCTTCACATAAAAGGTGCAGATCAGAGATGTATCACTTTTCCATGTGCTCTAAGACACTTTATTGTTCTGTAAGTTGCTTAATGTTAAGTGCTGTTGTCATTTGGTGCTGGTTTCAACAATAAAGCTGAAGAATAAAAAACAAGCATGGTTCAAATGATGTGGAGATGTTTTCTCTAAATCTAGGCATTCTAGTTGACCAAGGTCACCCTGTTAAATTTAATTGTCTAACCTTCCCAAGAAAGGGCATGGTTGGATAGTATTAAAATCCAGAAAAAATTATGTCGATTATTTAGAGACTTTGGAACTCCTGGGTCAGATGATCAAGGACAGTGGAAGAGCACACCCCACTCTCACATCTGACCAGTGAATGATACAAGGTATTTATCATGACACAGGCTTTGGGAAAACAATGAAGAGAGACAATGAATGCTGAAAGTTTGGAGTCATTTTTTTCTTAAAGGTTTGGGAAATACTAATTGTGTAATAATTGGACCTTAAACATGAAATACTTCATATAGAGGGTAAGTTTGAATATTTTCTGGGAATACATACATAATCATTTATATATATGCTCACTAATAGAAACCTATAATACATGTATATTTTTTGTTGTTGTTGTTTTTCTTTTTGCATTTTTCAGAAGCCAGAAACAGGGAGGCAGTCAGACTCCCGCATGTGCCCAACCGGGATCCACTGGGCATGCCCACCAGGGGGCGATGCTCTGCACATCCGGGGCGTCACCATGTTGCGACCAGAGCCATTCTAGCGCCTGAGGCAGAGGCCACAGAGCCATCCTCAGTGTCCTGGGCCAATTTTGCTCCAATGGAGCCTTGGCTGAGGGAAGGGAAGAGTGAGACAGAGGGGAAGGAGAGGTGGAGGGGTGGAGAAGCAGATGGGCACTTCTCCTGGGTGCCCTGGCCAGGAATCGAACCCAGGACTCCTGCACACCAGGCCGGCACTCTACCACTGAGTCAACCAGCCAGGGATAATATATGTATATTTTAAGAATCAGCCTGAGCTGTGGTGCCACAGTGTGTAAAGCATAGATCAGGAATGCTGAGGTTGCCGGTTTAAAACCCTGGGCTTGCCCGGTCAAGGCACATATATGGGAGTTGATGCTTCCTGCTCCTTCACCCAGTTCTCTCTTTCTCTCTCTCCTCTCCTCTCTCTCTCTCTCTAATACAAAAATAAATAAATAATAATAAAAAACAATCATGTATCTGAGAGCTTAAAACCGTTCATTTCACCAATGTTTTAATAGAACTGTGACAATTTACTGAAAGACAGAGCAGCCATTGTCTATGGGGAAATAGTTGTGTAAAATGACAAAAGGAGGAATGAGAAAGGATGGGAGGTAAGAAACAGAATTAGACAGAGCTACAAATGGAAGAAATGCTGCTCGAACAGGGAGAGTGGACAATAGACATCTAGGAGGAGGACAGGCCAACGGAGGGCACTTGGGTAAAAAGGCCAGAAATTTCAAGGAGAGAAATAAACCAGATGATTTCAAGTGGATTAAGGATGTCAGTACTCTTACCTAGTTTTTCTCTAACATGTCCTGAAAAAGACAAAAAAAAAAAAAAAAAAGTCAATGTCAATTTTATGGAAACAACCAAAAGACCATTGAGATTTACAGATAAATTAAAATTTAAAATTAGGTTTAATTTAGATGAAGACACAAACACATGTGAAATCACACATGTTCCCCCAAACACACACCTACACACGGGCTCAGAGCTCACTACTGTCCACAGGTGTTCTACAGTAATAAAGAGTTGGAAAGAGAGTTACTTAAATAAAATAATATAAAATTATTAAAATATGAATTTTGTTGTGTAATTAAAAATTTTTAAAAGACTTTTTTATTTGTTAATATTACATAGAGAAGGGATGAGAGGCAGGAGGGAAGCGTGTGGACTCAGAGCTGCTTCACTGTAGCTGTAGCTTGCCGGGGTCCAGTCCCGGGGGGAATCCAGGGGTCCCACAGAAGGAGACGGCATCGGCGAAATTCGACTGAGAGAGCCGAATTCTTTTCTTTCTCTTTTTTCTCTAGTTAGCATTTACTGCCAGGCATCTCTGCCAAATGCTAGTACAGCTCCTTTTTTATACACTCACACCAAGTTACAATTACATGGTATTAATCATTGCTTCTGTTTCACTATGTTTACATGTTTCCAGATAACAGTTAATTTATATCTATAAACTACAAATCAGGTGGCAAATCATTCAAAGTACAACTACAAAATAATTTGAATAGCGATAACAACATTGGTAAAAGCTTTTAAAGGATTAGTACTAACTAATAACTCAATTTTACTGTTGTTGTGAGTCAAGGGGCAGAGAGAGATTAACAGATAAAATCATTAAGGATTAGCAAAGGACCACCGCTTGCTCAGGCAAATGGCCTTGAGTTTATGCAGTGTCCTAACTTTTCTCACAAGATAACAAAAGGCTTGCCCATTAAGAAATTGACATAACATTAAGAGTAACTTTTACTTAAAGATATATAGAGTGCACTTGCAAGGTAGCTTAATAGCAACATAATTTCAGAAGACATTAATTGTTATTGCTTCTATGGATGACCCCCCATTCCTCTCATTATCAGAGAATCTTGGAAAGTATATAAATCTCATGAGAACATCTCATTGAGAAAGCCCAGCAACTGCCTTCAGTCATAAAACAAGTCTCTTAGGAAAACATTCTTTTCTTGTTGACTGCGTTCCCATCCCAGGCCACGCAAGGGACCATTCCATTACTCCTTTCCTAAGATTCTATTGTCTAGTCAAATTTTATTTACTTACTATATTCACACACTAGTTAAGTTCTAACTATATTCTTCTTAGAGTGTTCCACCATCTGCAGGTCAGGTAAGCAAGAATAAAGGAAAGTTTCTCTACTCTATCACATGAAAAGGCTAGGGAGGAAAAATGATGAATTAAGTGAAGGCTGAAAGGTGCTCTGTGCACAGCCACCGCCTCCTACCCATTCACAATCTATTCTTTCTAACATGATTAATAAGAAGAAATTCCCCTACAAACTTAACCCTTTACGAGGGATATCATAGCCAGCCTCTTATGTTTATGAGCCCAGTTCAAGGGGCTTACAGGCTTTTCTGTGGAACTCACACCCTCTGTCTCATTTCCAAAGAAATTACTATGAATCTACAGGGAAAGCACGGTACTATTATCCCTGTGCCATAAATAATAGCAAACAGCCAGAAAAAGGGGGGATATAAGGCCAGATTAATTCAAAAAGGTCAAAGGGGGAAGTATCGTTGTGCCTTTCCTTTGTGGTGACTTTGTCAACCCGCAGCCATTGGTCTTCTCTGCTGTGACTTTGTCAATCATCAGTTTTTGATCTTCTTCTGGTGTGACCTTGTCAGCCAGCAGTTGTGGGTCTTCTCCTGCTGTGACTTTGTCAGCCAGCAGTCGTTGATCGGCTCCCGACAGTAGCTGCTGCCCTGTGTGCTGTGTCCAGGCAAGTCCAGGGTCGAACTGGCGACCTCAGTGTTCCAGGTCCATGCTCTGTCCATGGGGCCACCAGAGGCTAGGCTGAATATATTCTTGGTCTATTTGAAATATTCATGTTTCTGTTACTCATTTTGTAGCTTTAGTATGTTCATTAAATGCATTTAAACACATCAGTGAATCTCATTGCTGCAGCAGCGACATCGTGCAGAGTGGCCACCACCACACTGTGGAAGGAGCACTGACACACAGCTCCTCCCAGTAACACAAGGTCAGGGGTCTGGGGGCTGCATCCTCCTTGTTTATTGTCCATGGGTTGGTTGTTAACCACAGTGTATTTGAGTTTCTGTTTTATCTGATCCTGAATGAAGAATATCTAAATATTCATGGCTGCCTAATTTAGGAGAGAGAAAAAACTGGGATTCTCTGAAAGAGATACTATTTCTCACTGGATTTTACTGTGCCTGTCACTTAACCTAGAAATGAAATTTAAACACACATACAAGAGACAGGTTTTCTAAACAGTGTAAATAAGATCCAGCTAAAGCGAACATCTGCTAATGTTGTTTCTGTAATGTGAATAAGACTCGTCTATTTCATGAATAAAGAATATACCTTAAAAATCCATCCCACTGAAATCATCACTGCAATTTGAAAACTACCATGTGATATGTAGGGACATAAAGGTTTAAAATAAATATATGGGAGACAGAAGGATATGTGACTGGGGTGTTGACCACACTGCCATGTTCAGATGATATGTTATACAATTCTGCATTTGCCACCTGCAGACATTTATTAACCAAGTTCACCCCAATAAATTCAATAAAATGATAAAAAACTATTTCAAAGAGGAGTAATAAAATATATTTATTGAATTATGTTAAAATTTTAAAATATTTATTCTGATATTTTTAAATAAAATTACTCTTGATCCCTATTTACTCATGTGGGCCACTATGAGATATGTGTCATATTTAAAATGGCCTTTGAATGTCTATATATATGTATGTACTTCATTCTAATTGCAGTACCTACATTGTACAAAGTTGCTACAACCACTGTACAACAGTTACTGAAAGCCTGCTCTCATAGGTCAATACAGGATTATGTTTTTAAGTGCATCTATTCACAACATTCTTGTCCAGCTATTAGCTCTCAATGTTATTGTATCTGAGTGTCTGTTTTAACTCAGGCCTGAAGGAAGTTAAGTAAATCAGATGAAGGGAAAGAAATGACAGTGAGGAAGTTTCTGAATCAAATGACCTTACTTTCCTTGGAGAAAAATTATACACAGAAACTTTAAAAGTACCTATATTTCCCGATATCATTTTCATAAAATTCATCTGACAAATGGCTCTGTCTCCTTGATTGCAACAGCAAGGTAAATGCTGGGGTAACAATGGGAGAAGTGAAAAAAACAAATGAAGATGACTAATCAGGGTTAAATGGCCAAGACACTGAGACAAAGGCAGATGATCACTGAGAGTGAAGAGAAGGGAATAAGGAACAGGTGAGGGGAGGACAAGGGGAGGAGGTTATCAGTACTTACCTCTCCTCAGTGTACTCTCATCTGAAAAGAAGTTGAAAAAATAAGAAACTTATTTCATGTAAAACACAACATCAATAAGAAAGAAAACAGAAATGGACCCAACCCGTCTTACTTCACTGTCGAGTACACATTGAACCACCTCTGTGGGTTTTAAAAATCTTCATCTTTAGGAGTCAATACTGTTTTTCCTCCCATATCCCTTGTGCACAAGTTACTAAATCAGAAAATTAAACCATGAGGAAGTTATGTCAGAAATTCTGGGATGTGCAACCCTAAGCTTTCCCCTGTCACTGGACGATCACCTTTTTTTAGTTTAAATTACAATCATTCACTGACAAGACAGGGACTTAACCAGCTGTGATAAGCATACAATAGAGGTGCCCATCTCACCAAAACAGTTTTCTTGCACTAGTCATATGACACCTGCTCTGTACATTACAGGGATATATACATAAAGACCAGTACCATGGCAAAAGTGTAATTGTACTTGTTAGAAAAAGACAATATTAAGTATGAATGGTTAAATTTTCTTTTTCTTAAACACTGTGGCCAATAATTTCTCTTGCATCCTTCACATAAAAGTTACAGATCAGAGCTGTATCACTTTTCTATGTGTCTTAAACATTTCATTTTTCTGTGAGTTGTTTATTTTTAAGTACTGTTTATTTGCTTATGGTGTCACCATAATGCCAAAGTATAAAAAACTAGTACAATTAGATATTTTTTAAGGCCAGAAAAAATTATGTAAAATATGTAGGTACTTTGGAACATCTGTGTCATATATCAAGAACAGTGGAAGAGGGATGCCCCATTCTGTCACATCTGACCAATGAATGACATATTGATCATGACACAGGGTTTGAAAAGGCAATGATCAGAGGCACTTTACAAAGAAAGTTTGGAGTCTTTTCTCTCAGGGGTCTGGAGAAGTAACAACTGAATACTAATGGGTCCTCAAACTTGGAATGCTTTACAGAGGTCTTAAGTTTAAATATTTTCCAGAAATATATACATATAAATTCATATGTATATACATGCTAATGTAAATTTAAAATATATGTATATATAAGAAACCATGTATCTGTCAGCTTGATACCCTTCATCTCACCAATGTCTTAATGGAACTCTGACAATTAACTGCAAGGCAGAAGCAGCCAATGTTTACAGAGAAATAACTGTGTAAAATGAGAAATGACGGAATGGGAAAGAATGTAAAATAAGAGACAGGAATGAACAGAGTTCTAAATGGGAAAAGCCCTGCCTCAAGAAGGTGGGACCAGGGGAGACAGTAAACTCCTAGGAGGCAGACAGGCCAAAGGAAAACCTTTGGATAAAAAGGCTGGAAGTATCACAGGGTGAAATACCCCAGATGTTTTTAAGAGGATCAAGAGTAAAGAATATCAGTAATTTTTACCAAATGCTTTTTAAATTTTTCTGAAAAAGAAAAAGAAGGTCAATGCCAATTTCTTGGAAATAACCGCCAAAGAGAATTGAAATGTACTGATTAATTCAAATTTAAAATGAACCCAACCACGTTGCAGATGAACACAGAAACACAAGTCATATCACACATGGCCCCACAATCACACACCTGCACACTGGCTCAGACCTCACTATTCTCTGCATGTATTACACAGCAAATAAAAAGGTGGAAAATGGAGTTAATTTGTTTTATTTGTTTATTTATTTATTTTAATAAGGTGAGAAAGAGAGAGAAGGAGGAGGAGCAGGAAACATCAACTCCCGTAGGTGCCTTGACCAGACTAGCCCAGGGTTTTGAACTGGTGACCTCAGCGTTCCAGGTCAGCAGTTTATCCACTGTGCTACCTCAGGTCAAGCATTTTTATTTTACTTGTCCATTTATTTATTTTTGAGTTAAACTGGCAAAACAATATAAAAATTTAAAAATATTAGTTTTGATGTTTATTATATAAAATAATTGTTTAGTTTTTCAAAAAGGAATTTATTTATTAATATTACTGAGAGAAGAAATGGTAGGCAGGAGCGCATTATGTGAATGGACAGTTGTTTCACTGTAGCTGTAGCTGCTGCCCTGTGTGCCGTGTCCGGGTGAGTCCAGGGTTGAACTGGCAACCTCAGTGTTCCAGGTCCACACTCTATCCACGGGGCCACCACAGGCTATGCTGAAAATATTCTTGGTATTTGAAATACTTATGTTTCTGTTATTCCATTTCTCATCTTAACTATGCTCATTGGATGCTTTAAACATCCATATGCTCAGTGAGTCTCAGTGCTCTGGCAGCGACATCGTGCACAGTGGACACCACACTGTGGAAGGAGCACTGACACACAGCTCCTCCCAGTGACACAGGGTCAGGGGTCTGGGTGCTGTGTCCTCCATGTTTATGTCCACGGACTCAGTTTTAACCACAGTGTGTTTGAGTTTCTCTTTTAATTCATTCCTGAATGCAGAATATCTTAAAAATCATGGTGTTGAATGCAGGAAAGAACAGGACTGGGATCATCTGTCACAGATTCTGTTTCTCACTGTACCTTCTGGTGTCTTTCCCTTAACATAGAAGAAACATATCTATGTTCACATATATGAGACAGGTTTTCTAAACACTGTAAAGAAGAGGCCGTGAAATCCCTACACCTGCTAATTGTTGTCTCTACATTGTGGCCATGTCTTGTCTATTCCATAAATAAAGACTATATCTTAGAGGTGACACCAGAGAAATGACACCATGAGGGGTGCTCCTGATATCTCTCCTCAAAATTTCAACAAATTCAACAACTAAAGACAGAGGAAAAAACAATCTCAGGAGCACCTGAAATATACACACACCAGACAAAGGTACGATTGGGCAAAAGGGTGGCTGAATAAATAATCCACTCTGAAGGAAATAAGACCAGAACAGAGTATTTCTCTCTCCTCACTGATCTGAGGAAGGAGCACTTTCCTCTGAAGCCGAGTGAAGTGGAGGGTCTGAAAGCAGAGGGAGGAAGCTGGGTGAGGGTGGATGATCAAGCAAATGGAAGAGCACGCCAGCTCTGCCTGAGATCGCGAATGTGGGGCAAGCACCGGGGCAGGCTCTGACAAAGGTTACCGGTGCGAGGTGCCCGTGGAAGCCATTGCTGGAGCCAGCAGCTTTGTGTGCTTTCTGATCCACGATCGCACACTGTGAGACCAGCTCTACCTGGCACCCCTGGCATGGGCACGTGTGCAGCCTGTAGGGCTTAACCCCAAACTATCAGCGATAGGCATCTGTGTGGGCTGTTGTCAGCATCTATGTGCATTCCCAGCTCCACAGCCACTAGCATGGGACGTGCACAAGGGCTGGATCCCTTGTGCCTGGGACTATTCCGGAGGGCTGATGCAGGTTTTTGAGTGCATTCCCGGATTTGACTGAGACCACAGGTGTGGTGTACCTGAGTGGGCGGGTGCAGGAGTCTCTGTGCACTGCTGAAGTTGTGTGTATGTGGCTTGTTACGGGCTACCAAACAGTGCACAAGAGTGAAGCCTGTAGAGCAGGGGCCCCAAACTTTTTACACAGGGGGCCAGTTCACTGTCCCTCAGACCATTGGAGGGCCGGACCATAAAAACAACTATGAGCAAATTCCTATGCACACTGCACATATCTTATTTTATGGTAAAAATACCAAATGGGAGCAAATACAATATTTAAATTAAAGAACAAGTAAATTTAAATCAACAAACTGACCAGTATTTCAATGGGAACTATACTCCTTTCACTGACCACCAATGAAAGAGGTGCCCCTTCTGGAAGTGCGGCGAGGGCCGGATAAATGGCCTCGGGGGCCGTATGCGGCCTGTGGGCCGTAGTTTGGGGACCCCTGCTGTAGAGATTAGCTGCGCGGAGCACTGAGCTGTATAGACATGCTCGAAGGCCCTTAGGCGCTACATCTGCAATCAGCTCCCCGCCCTGCCTGTTCTCGCTGGTGGCTCTGGTTGGCACAGCCTTACCCAGCTCTGTGCTTTGAGTGGTGCTGGGGAAAGGACCTGGCTGCTCTTCGTGCCTCTTGCTCTGCAAGCAGTGGCTAGGGCAACCTCACAGCTAAGTCCCCAGGCTGCTAGCGCAGGTGGGAGAGATGGTGGTGGGGAGAGGCACCTGGAAAACTGAGACTGCCATTGTCAGAGCCTCCAAGCCCTCACAAGCGCCGCCTACCAACAGGACGGAAGTGCAGCCTATGTTATTGCCACAGTGACGCAACAGAACACCTTCTGCCCAAGAGCCCCACAGGGGCAAAACCTGTCGTACAGCGCCACCTGCTGAAAATAAAAAGAACCTACCATTCAAAACCAGGAAAAATTTCATTTTGATAACTTTTTGTTTTCATTTTGGTCCTTTTATCTTCTTTCTTTTTTATTCTTTCCTTTTCCTTTTGAACTGCATTATCCATAGTTGTTACATTGTTACATTTTTTATTCTTGTTTTTCATGAGGGTTTCATTTCAAAACATTTACTTTTTTTTCTTTTTCTATCATTCAATCATTCATCATCAATTATATTTTGATTAGTATTTTTCTTTGTGGTATTTTACATGTTTTTGACTTTATTATTTATGTCTTTTGTCATTTTCCCTCAGTTTCTACTTCTTGTTCTTTGTAGCTTTAGTTCCAGTTATCATTATAGAATTTGCATTTTTTTTCACTGTAATTTCAATTTTTATTTTATTTTTTCATTATCTCTCATTAGCCTTATTAACAATGCCAGTCTAAAATGCCATTAATGAGAAAAAAATCAAATGTCATGGATACAAAAGACAGAGATGTAGCTTAGATACATGAAGAAAAATCTCTAGAAAAAAATTTTAATTACTTGAAAACCTTGAAGTTAAATGACTGAAAATTCAAAATTGAACTCCTAAAAATAATCAGGGCAATACAAAAGGTCATGGAAAGACAATTTAGAGAGCTCAAAATACAAGTTAGTGAACAAAAATAATACTTCACCATGGAAATTGAAAGGATAGAAAGGAACCAAACAGAGATAAAAAAACTCAATATATGAACTGAAAGAGAAGGTAACAAGCTTAGCTAATAGAACAGGCCAGATAGAGGAGAGAATTAGTGACATAGAAGAGAGGCAACTGGAAATGCTACAAAAAGAAGAAGAGAGAGACCCAAGAATTGTCAAAAAATGAGAAAGCCCTACGAGAATTGTCTGACTCCATCAGAAAGAGCAACATAAGAATAATGAGTATATCAGAAAGAGAAGAGAGAGAAAACAGAATGGAGAACATATTCAAACAAATAATTGATGAGAACTTCCCAAGCCTGTGAAAAGAATTGGAGCCTTGAATCCAAGAAGCAAACATAACACTGAGTTACCTTACCCCAAACAGGCCTACTCCAAGGCACATCATAATAAAATTATCACAAACCAATGACAAAGAAAAAATCCTCAAGGCAGCCAGGGAGAAAAAGAATACAACATATAAAGGAAGGCTCATTAGGCTATCATCAGATTTCTCAGCAGAAACTTTACAAGCCAGAAGTAGGCCCCAATATTTATATTCAATAGTACTGAAAGAGAGAACCTTCCAGCCAAGAATACATATCTATCAAAGTTGTCCCTCAAATACAAAGAGGAAATAAAAACATTCACATATACGGAGAAGATGAGGAAATTTATCACCAGAAAACCCTCACTTCAGGAAATACTAACGGGGGTTTTCCAACCAGATACAAAGAACACAACAAAACAAAATCACAAGTAAAACTCCAACAAGATCACAATAAGAACAAGATTAATATGTGACAACAAAAACAAAAAATGGGAGAGGACAAAGATTAACAGTAGCAATGGAGGATGGAATGCAGACAGACTCGAGATAATGTACTACAAAAAATATGATATATATCCTTTCTATAACCTAATTGTAACCTCCTCTGATAAAAACCACTATAGAAACCCATGAGTTAATAATGAAGAAACAGAGAAAAAAGTATGGAATACAAACAAACAAAATCAAATGACAATAAAACAAAAGAGAAGAACCAAACAAGATAAAAGCTATTGGAAAACAATATATATTATAAAATGGCAATAAGAAACCCTCAAGTGTCAATAATTATATTAAATGTAAATGGACTGAACTCACCAATAAAAAGACACAGAGTAGCAAAGTGAATCAAAAAAGAAAATCCAACAGTGTGCTGCCTTCAAGAAACACATTTACGCTACAAGGATAAAAACAAATTCAAAGTGAAAGATTTAAAAATGATTCTCCAAGCCAATAATATCCAAAGAAAAGCAAGTGTAGCCATATTCATCTAACAATGCCGACTACAATACAGCAAAGGTAATCAGAAACAAAGACAGTCTCTTCATAATGATCAAAAGGACATTGAATCAAGAAGACAGAATACTTCTTAATACAGTGTGTCCGTAAAGTCATGGTGCGCTTTTGACAGGTCACAGGAAAGCAACAAAAGATGATAGGAATGTAAAATCTACAACAAATAAAAGGAAAATCCTCCCAGTTTCTGTAGGATGATGTGGCAGTATGTGCGCATGCGGAGATGATGACGTAACACCACATATACAACAGAGCAGCCCATGACCATGCCAGTCGAGATGTGGACACTAAAGAGGAAAGTTCAGTGTGTTTTGCGGCTCGACAAATTCGAATCCATGACAAAGTATAACATGAATATCGGTGCGTTTTTTTTTTGTTTGTTTGTTTTTGTTTTGTTTTGTTTTTTTCATTTTTCTGAAGCTGGAAACAGGGAGAGACAGTCAGATAGACTCCCACATGCACCCGACCGGGATCCACCCAGCATGCCCACCATGGGGTGATGCTCTACCCACCAGGGGGCGATGCTCTGCCCATCCTGGGGGTCGCCATGTTGCGACCAGAGCCACTCTAGTGCCTGAGGCAGAGGCCACAGAGCCATCCCCAGTGCCCAGGCCATCCTTGCTCCAATGGAGCCTTGGCTGCAGGAGGGGAAGAGAGAGACAGAGAGGAAAGCATGGTGGAGGGGTGGAGAAGCAAATGGGCGCTTCTCCTGTGTGCCCTGACTGGGAATCAAACCCGGGTCCTCCACACGCTAGGCCGACGCTCTACCACTGAGCCAACCGGCCAGGGCTTGGTGCGTTTTTAATGAACCATCACCACATAGGAATAACATTAGTTGATGGGATAATCAGTTGAAGGAAACCGGCAGTTTGGTGGAGAAACCCCGTTCTGGTAGACCATCAGTCAGTGATGAGTCTGTAGAGGCTATATGGGATAGCTACCTAAGGAGCTCTGTGCATGAGCCCACATCAAATTGCACTGAATAGGTATGAATTGGGGAGAGTTTTCCTTTTATTTGGTGCAGATTTCACATTTCTATTTTCTTTTGTTGCTTTCCTGTGACCGGTCAAAAGTGCACCATGACTTTACAGACACACTGTATACAGTGCACCAAACCAAGGAGCACCAAAATATATAAGACATCTACTAACAGATCTGAAAATAAAAACTGACAAAAATGCAGTCATACTTGAAGACCTTAATACACCGCTGACAGCTCTAGATCATTCATCCAAACAGAAAATCAATAAAAAAATATTGGCCTTAAATGAAACACTAGAACAATTGGATATGATAGACATCTACAGGACATTTTATCCCAATACATCAGAGTATACATTTTTCTCCAGTGTACATGGAACATTCTCAAGAATTGACCATCAGTTGGACTACAAAATTAAAATCAACAAATTCAGAAAGATTGAAATTGTATCAAGCATCTTCTGTGACCATAGCTTCTGAAACTAGAATTCAACTGCAAAAAAGAAGTAAACAAACCCACAAAAATGTAGAAATTAAACAACATATTTTTATAAAATGAGTAGATCAAAGAAGAAATAAAAGCAGTGATCAAAAGATATATACTGACAAATGAAAATGACAACATGACATATCAGAATCTCTGGGATGCAGCAAAAACAGTAATAAGAGGGAAGTTCATATCACTTCAGGCCTATATGAACAAACAAGAGAGAGCCCAAGTAAACCACATAACTTCATATCTTAAGAAACTAGAAAAGAAGAACAAAGGCAACCCAAAACAAGCAAAAGAAAAGAAATAATAAAAATCAGAGCAGAAATAAATGAAATAGAGAACAGAGAAACTATAGAAAAAATCAATAAAGCAAGGAGCTGGTACTTTGATAAGATCAACAAAATTGACAAATGCTTGGCAGGACTCACTAAAGAAAATTAAAGAAAGGACTCATATAAACAAAATCCAAAATGAAAGAGGAGAAATCACCACAGATTATAAAGATATACAAAGAATTATCGTAGAATACTATGAAAAACTATATGCCACCAAATTTAACAATCTAGAAGAAATGGATAAATTCCTAGAACAATACAATCTTCCTAGACTGAGTCATAAAAAAAACAGAAATCCTAAACAGACCATTAGGCAAGGAGGAAATAGAAACAACTATCAAAAACCACCCAAGACATGTAAGTCAGGGCCAGATGGCTATTGTAGTGAATTTTATCATACATTCAAAGAAGATTTGGTTCCTATTCTACTCAAAGTCTTCCAAAAAATTGAAGAAGAAGCAATACTTCCCAACACATTTTATTAGGCCAATGTAACCCTCATACCAAAACTTGGCAAGGACAATACACACAAAACTACAGACCAATATCTCTAATGAATACATATGCTAAAATACTAAACAAAACACTAGCAAATTGAATGCAACAACACATTAAAAGAGTAATTTATCATTATCAAGTGGGATTCATCCCGGAACCACAAGGTGGTTCAACATATATAGAAGAGTTAACTAAATATACCATATCACCAAAACAAAGAACAAAAAACATATGATCCTATCAACAAATGCAGAAAAGGCACTGGATAAAATACAACATATTCTGTTTAAAACACTTAACAAAATGGGTATAGAAGAAAAATATCTAAACATAATAAAGGCCATTTATGATAAACTATCAGCTAACATCATATTAAATAACAAAACGCTAATAAATTTTCTTCTAAAATGAGGAACATGACAAGGCTGCCCACTCTCCACTATTATTCAATGGAGTACTTGAAGTTCTAGCCAGAGCAATTAGACAAGACAAATAAAAAAAAGTCATTCATATTGGGAAAAAAGAAGCAAAGGTTTCACTTTTTGCAGATGATATGATCCTGTACATTGAAAACCCCAAAGACTCCACAAAAAGACTATTAGAAACAATAAACCAATACAGAAAGGTCACAGAATACAAAATTAATATATGGATGTCTATTGCCTTCTTTTATGCCAACAATGAATCTTCAGAAAATGAACTCAAAAAATAATCTCTTTTATGGTTACAACCACAACAAAATACCTAGAAATAAACATAACAAAGAATATAAAGAACCTATATAATGAAAACTACAAAGGATTGTTAAAAGAAATAAAAAAAGATACAATGAAATGGACAAATATTCCTTGTTCTTGGATAGGAAGAATAAATATAGTTAAAATGATCATATTACCCAAAGCAATATACAATACAAATTTAATGCAACTCACATCAAAATTCCAAAGTCATTTTTTAAAAAAATGGAACAAAAAAATCATCAGGTTAATATAGAACTATAAAAAACCCATAGAGCCAAAGAAACCCTAAGAAAAAAGACAAAGCTGGGAACATTATAATACCTGACTTCAAATTATATGAGTCATGATAGTCTAAACAGCATGGTATTGGGCAGAAAATTGACACTCAGACAAATGAAACAGAACAGAGAGCCCAGAAATAAAACACATATGTATGGTGAAATCATCTTTGATACAAGAGCCAAAAACACACAAAGGAGAAAAGAAAGCCTCTTTAATAAATGGTGCTGGGCAAACTGGAAAGCCACGAACAAAAGAATGAAATTCAACTACAGTTTGTTTCCTTCTACCAAAATTAATTCAAAACAGATCAAAGAACTAAAAATAAAATTTGAAACAATGAAATACATAGAAAAAAATATAGATACTAAAGTCTCTATGACTTTGGTCATAGAGAACATTTTATAAATTTGACTTCAAATGCAAGGGAAGTGAAGGCAAAGATAAACAAATTGGACTACATCAGACTAAGAAGCTTTTGCACAGCAAAATAAACTGACCACAAAACAAAAAGCAAACTAAATGGGAGATGATACTTTTAAATACAGCTCAGATAAGGGCCTAATATCCAAAATATACAAAGAACTCACAAAACTTAACAACAAAACAAGCAAACAGTCCAATAAAATAATGAGAAGAGGACATGAACGGACACTACCCCCAGGAAGAAATACAAATGGCCAACAGATATATGAAAAGATGCTCATCTTCATTAGCTATTAGAGAAATGCAAATTAAACTACAATGAGTTACCACCTCACACCTGTTAGATTCACTATTATCAACAAGACAGGTAATAACAAGTGTTGGAGAGGCTGTGGAGAAAAAGGAACCCTCATTCACTGTTGGTGGTAATGTAAAGTAGTACAACCATTATGGAAGAAAGTACAGAGGTTTTTCAAAAAATTAAGAATAGAACTACCACATGACCTAGCAATCCCTCTACTGGGTATATACCCCCAAAACTCAAAAACACTGGTACGTAAAGACACATGCAACCCCATGTTAACTGCAGCATTGTTTACAATGGCCAAGTCATGGAAACAACCAAAAAGTCCTTCAATAGAATATTGGATAAAGAAGATGTGGTACATATATATCATACTATGGAATACTACTCAGCCGTAAGGAATGATGACATAGTATCATTAATGACAACATGGATGGACCTTGATAACATTATACTTAGTGAAATAAGTAAATTAGAAAAAACTAGAAACTCTGTGATTTCATACATAGGTGGGACACAAAATTGAGACTCATGGACATGGATAAGAGTGCAGTGCTTACCAGAAGGAGGGGAAGGGAGGGGACCGAGGTTGTGGGTGACAGAAAACCAAATAAATGGTGACAGAGGACAATTTGACTTTGGGTGCTGAGTATACAACATAATCAAATGTCAAAATGATTTGGAGTTGTTTTCTGTGAATCTAAGTACTCTAATTGGTCAATGTCATCCCGTTAAAATTAGTTGTCTAAACAAAAAAGAATATGTCTTGAAAATCCATTCCACTGAAATCTTCATTACATTTTTCAAAATAACATGTTACATGTTGGGACATAAATGTTAAATAACTTTTGGGTGCAGTACTAAGTAGTGGTGTAGACTTCTCTTGGAATAGTACCTGACCTCTTAGAGATACGAGATTGACTTGAGTGACGAACATATGAATAAAGATCCCAAAGGAAGAACAATTTGATAAATTAATATTAAATTAATACAATTGATAAAAGAATAATTACTATGGTTGCAAAGAGAAAATAACCAGGCACAATCATATAAAGTTATTTATATAGTTTGGATCACATGAGAACATGGTTCAGGGAAGTAGAATAGGAAGCCTGAAGATTATACTTGACTGTGGTCTGTTCAGTATGTTTAAAAGTTCAACAAGAGAGAAAGCTTAAATCAGATAATTTGATGTCTGATCTCTTCCATTAAGAGCTCAAATATTGGTCCTGGCCAGTGGCTCAGTGGTAAAGTGTCGGCCCAGTGTGTGGGTGTCCCGGGTTTGATTCATGATTAGGGCACACAGGAGAAGTGCTCATCATCTTCATCATACCTCTCCTTCTCTCTCTCTCTCTTCACTTCCCACAGCCGTGGTTTGATTATAGTGAGTTGGCCCTGGGACCTGAGAATGGTTACATGGCCTCCACCTCACATGCTAAGAACACCTCAGTTGCTGAGCAATGGAGCAATGCCTCAGACGGGCAGAACATCACCCCTAGTGGGCTTGCCAGGAGGATACATGTTAGGGCACAGGTGGGAGTCTATCTCTCTGCTTCGCTTCCTCTAACTAAATTAAAAAAAAAGAGGAAGAATTAGAATATTATCATCTGCACAATGGGCATTCCAATCTGGGGATCAGGCTGGAGAACCCAAGTGAAAGGAAGTTTTCTAGAAGATCTTTTGAATGTAAACAAGCACATTTTTCTTAACCCAATTCTCTTTATCTCATCAACATTTAAGTGAACTTATAGGACTCATCTGGAAGAAAGAAGAAATCTAAGAATATATAGTAAATGAAGGAAGGGGAATGAGAAAGGTAGAGAGGATGAGAAGGAAGATGAACATGAGAGAATTCTACGAGGCAGAAATAAAAATGGATAGTAAAATTTAAAATTCATGGACAAAGAGCAAAGATAGGGGTGGGTAATAAATTAAACAACAGACAACAGTTAAGAAAAAAAGTATTTTTTTTTGTATTTTCCTGAAGTGAGAAGTGGGAGGCAGAGAGACAGACTCCTGCATGCACCCGACTGGGATCCACTGGAAATGCTCTGGGCTATGCTCTGCCCATCATTGATGTTGCTCTATTGCAACCGTAGCCATTCAAGCACTTGAGGTGGAGGCCATGGATCCATCCTCAGTCTGGGGCCAACTTTGCTCCAATGGAGCCTTGGCTGTGGGAGGGGAAGAGAGAGACAGAGAGAAAGGAGAGGGGAAGGGGTGGAGAAGTAGATGGGCACTCCTCCTTTGTGCCCTGGGTGGGAACCAAACCTGGGACTTCCACATACTGGGCGGACGCTGTACCACTGAGCCAATTTGCCAGGGAGGTAAAGAAATCTTTTCTATGAAATATATCACTAAAGGAGTGTCAGTCTGAGAAAAGTTACCATTTCTTTTCTTAAGTTCTTTTGAAAGAAAAATAGAAATCTTCTGTAAATATAATAGAAATAGACTCTAAAAATTAAGACCAGTTGAAAATGACCAATTCAAAATCAATTAGTATGATGAACATAATGAGAAAAAGTAATAAGAAAACTAAACAAAACTAAAAAATAGTCAAGAGATCACTTTTTTATTTTTAGAAAAAAAGATGAAAATATATGACATCTTTTCAAGTGACTAGGTCAAAGGGAGATGTTGCAGAAGTGTCAGAGACCACCTAGAACGTTCTCTCCAACGTATTTATTTATGAAACGTCAGGTTCATGACAGTGACAGGGGAGTGACAGGAAATGCCCCATCCGTTCACACTGTTTCTGTTGGCTAGTCCCATGGAACCGGCTCTGTACACTGAAGAGATCTATACCAGGTGGAATGTTCAAGACTATAACTGAATATAAGTAAATGAAGCTGAATTTATTAGTCTTGAGAGTATAATTGCATTGTCATTAGAAAGGGAAGATACTGAATCTTGAATTTCTACATTATATTTTATTTGTGTGTGGAAACCAGCAGGAGACCAGGTGAGGGCAGGATGGCTCCCATTTCTGAAAGCAAGAAACTGAAGGGAGGTCGTGCTGGGTGAACAGGAATGTGCATTTATTCCAAGAAGTATTATCCTGGGCAGTGAGAGGGGCAGGAAGTCATGACCCTAAATCCAGATTCCCACCACTGCTCTGATCCCGGCATCTCCTCAGCTGCTCTGTCCTCAAGTGATCATTCCTGTGCCAGTGTCCCCAGTGGGTGAGGGAACACTCCCCCCTTGTGGGTGTGTCATTGTGGGCTAATCATTCATCTTTGTCACAACCATAAAAGGACCTTACACATTTGACCTGTTTACAGTTCATACAGACTAGTTCTAATTCTGCCTAATTAACCCACTCAGTTAAACAGCTCATCAAAATTGATGGTCTATTATGTATTTAAAATTAAAATAATCCTCACATATTACAAAGGTTTCTTTTCCACAAACTAAGTATCTTTAATTTATTTAACAATTTTCCTGAATTGGAGTTTGGTAACCCGGCAAATTCTGACGACTAACACTTCATGTCCTCACCAATGCTGATTCCCAAGGTTAACACAGGTTTGCTGTGAACACTGAGTGATGGGATGTTAGAAGGAGATTATGAGAGCCCTTCTGTGGAAACTACTTTCTTTACAAACACACCAGAAAACTCTATGAGAGTCTTCTTGGTTCTATTCAGACATTCAGTGCCTGAAATATCCAGCCTGATCGCTTCACTCATGTTTAAACTTACCGTTTTCTTTGGGCTCCTTAGAGTCTTCATTATTTGAAGGTGTCCGTTCCATGATTAGAAGTGCAGCTGAGGTATTATTCTTCTGTGAAATAGTTATAATGCAAAAATGGAATCACAAAGAGTTTTTTGTTGATTCCTCTGTAAATTAAAACAGCGTTCTCCTCACTTCCTTCCTGCAAGCAAACAGAATCAAGACCCAGATCAGTTTCCTCAGGAGAAGTGACCTCCATCACTTTCTAGGACGCAGGGGAGACTGGCGTCTGGGCGTGGCCCACGGTGGGGAACTGAGGACAGGGTTAGGATGGGGGAGCCTCTCCCCTGGGTCAGGGGTGGGCTTTGACCAAGGTCACCTCCCCTGGCAGCAGCTCCCCGGGAAGTGGAGGACGCCCTGTCTGTCACAGGCCTGCTCTCATCCCCAAGTTCCTTCCTGAGGGCAGTGTGAGAAGCTGAAAAGTGTAAGGAAGATTCTGGATCTTTAGAAGGTCTGCCTGAGTGAATTCCTGATGGGATTTGGGTGAGTGATTGCATTCCAGAAGGGGGCGCAGGGAAAAGAGAGTGAGAGTGTTCTTACCCGACAGAAAGTGAAACCACTAATGGGGAGAGAACTGAGGGATGTCAGGATGACACAGGACAGAGAGGGGACCCAGAACCTGTAGCGATTCAGCCAGACACGTTCTCAGGACCAGAGAGACTAAGATTACAGTCTAGTGTTTAAGACAGATAGGATTAGAGCTAGAAGAATTCTTAAGGTTTTCTAAAGGGAGAAATAAGAACAATATAGTCAAATTATGAAGGTCAAATATGCTAAATTTAGGCCCTTTTCTGTCAATTTTTTGTTGTTTCTGTTGACATCTTAGGTTCTGCATAAACACACACACACACACACACACACACACACACTGCTCTTCCTCACCATAATAAAATATTCTGTTTAGATTTACCTGGCAGAGCCATCAACAGAAATGTATCAGTTTCTGAGGGTCATAGGCCATCTTTCTCCTGTAAAGCCTCTTCTGCAACACGGAAGCTCACCACCTGGAAGTTATGCTCATATGCCCGGAGGTCTCCTCCCTGTGCGGCCCCAGCGGGGATGTGAGAGGAGCTTCCAGATGTGGAGAGCAGCTGGGGACTGCAGACTGCACTTTGTTCCCTCATTCCTGTGATGGTGATAGAGACCTCACCTGGCCATAAAGCCAACTATATAATCTAGATATTACTTCTGTGCTCATATAAACACACACACACACACACACACACACACACTCACACACCTCTAAGAATGGCTGTCTCTTTGCCTGCTTTTGTTTCTTTTAATACTATTTTCAAGATGATAGTTATACAGTAGGGATTTATATGAAACGTTCTCATACCAACATCCCAGATTTATGTATTCATCTTGTTCAGAATAAGGACTGTGTGTATAAACTACCCCTGCCACGTTTTGCAATCTAGACTTCTTCATCGTACAGTTTATGGAGAATACACCCAGGATGCTGAGGGGAGCTGTTTACTCTGACATCTCAGCCCCACAGATGCTCACAGAGTGTCTGTGCACAAAGCTGGTGCAGATACTCACAGTCTCAAGAGTCTGCTCTCAGGACACTCTGGGCACTCAATGCCCACAGCACTGAGTTAGAATTCTCTCAGTGGCTCCGGGCAGGAAATCAGGCCACCTCCTTTCATTAATTGTTATGTCACTTGCACTCAGTTTAACCTATTAGCACATGAACTAAACCCTACAGATCATAACCTGAATTTACTAAGAATCTGTTGGTTGATTTCCTGGTTTCTCGGATTTGACCCCTGACTGTGAATCACTATCATGTACTTCTTTGGTCTTAAAGAAGCTTGTTCAGCCCTGGCTGGCGAGCTCAGGGGTAGAGCACCAGCTGGAATGTGGAAATCCTGGGTTGGATTCCAGGTCTGAACACACAGGAGAAGCAACCTTCTCCACCACTTCTTCTTCTGTCTCTCTCCCTCTCTCTTCCTCTCACAGCTGTGGCTCAAACGTTTTGAGCAACTTGGCCTCCTACTCTGAGGATGACCCCGTGGCCTCCCCTCAGGGTCTGAAATAGCTCAGTTGCTGAATCAGTGTCCCCAAATGGGCAGAGCACCTCCGGTAGGGGGCTTGCCCAGTGGATCCCAGTCTAGACACATGTGGGCGTCTGTCCTTGCCTCCCATCCTCTCTCTTAGTAAAAAGAAAAAAAAAGTTTGTTCCATGTCCAAGAGTACCGTCATGTACTGTCCCCTCTCAGAAAGGAGATTGGGGTGACTCAGTGAGAAAGTTCCCAAGCTCACGCCCCCCTCCTGTCACTCAGCCTTGAGAACTCGTGGGCTGAGACATCTGCCCGTGAAGAAATGAGAGCTGCGCTGTTTCAGGTTGTTCTTTTCCATGAAAAGACGGGATTAAGAACAGGACTCAATGGTCTTTCGTGCAGAAGGGCCCTCAGAAGGGGAAGCTCCAGAACGTTCTCCCAGCTGTGGGGACATCAGGGACCTGAAGGAGAGCATGTCCTGCAGCTGCCCAGACACCAGGTGTCCCGGGGGTGTTTCCATGTCTCAGCCGTGAGCGCGGGACCTGAGTGGGACCCTCTTACCCCTGGTCACAGTGCCGGCCCCACGGCCGAGGGGAAGACAGTTAAATCAGAAATGAACTAAGCCAGAGAGTAACACCCGCTGTCATTACAGACATTCCACTGGAAGTAGGAGGAGTTTCCACCCAGTAAACCTGCTGGAGCTCCAAGCTGATCAGGGGACCCCGCCCCGCAGACTGAGATGGGGGTGATTCTCCACCATGAACCTACGGAGCGGAAAGAGGTCAACAGTGATGGAGGTGGTTCTGGGGCCCCCGCCCTGGGCGCCCCGACCTTGTTGGTACAGACAGCTGCTCTGCTCCCCAGTTAAGACTGTTTCTCACTCAGATGTTCCAAGTCTGTAGAACTGTCCATAATCTCAGATTTTGGCACTTGTGGTGAGTGATATTTCTTTCCACACTGTAGAGTTTGTGGTCCTGCTGCCTCCAGGGTGGGCTCCATGGTCCCCCCTCTCGGTTTCAGACCTGCTGTGAGTCACCCCAGTGCTCCCCGGGGCAGGGCGGGAGGTTCAGGCATGAGTTCTCCAGTGCACTGTGCTCTTTTAAAACCAATTTGCCGCAATAAAATTTAATCACATATCAAACCAAGGGGTCATGATTTGTTCCTTGTAAATCCCAGAGAACAATACCCGGAGGGCAGCCTTGTTTTAAATTTGAAGTTTATTCTGTTCACAAACTGTGAAATGGTAAAAAATAATAGTAACTTAATTTAGACAAGTGAGCTGGTGCATACATAAATTTCATCTTTCATATAATTGTTTTTATCACTCTATTGTCACATATTATATATTTATATATATATTTAGAGAGAGAGAGAGAAGGAGAGAGACACACATAGAAGGTGAGAGATGAGAGGCATCAATTCTTTGTTTTGGGTCCTTAGTTATTCATTGACTGTTTTCTCATATGTGCCTTGACTAGGGGGCTTCGCAGAGATAGTGGCCCCTTGCTCAAGTCAGTGACCTTGGGCTTCAAGCCAGCCACCTTTGTTGTCAGGCCAGCAACCACGGGGTCATGTCCATGATCCAATGCTCAAGCGGGCAATACTGCATTAAAGCTGATGAGCCCGCACTCAAGATGGCGACCTCGGGAATTTGAACCTGGGTCCTCAGGATCCAAAGGACAATGCTCTATCCACTGCAAACCATCCTAGTCAGGATGTCACATATATTTTTAAAGTAAGTCACATAGAATATACCTTACATTCTCTTTCGTTAAAGTTTGCTAATTTTTTTCTCCATTTTCTCTCTGTGAATGATCTGCTGAGGATAATAAGGAGCCTGTCTCTGTCATTCTCTCTCTCTTCGCTCCCTCCTTATATATCATTGATCTTTGAACACACTGCTTCAGATAGTGTGAGGTGGTCATGCAGATGTTTTTACTGCTTGGAAAAGAGTGATCACAGCAATAAACTTCCACAACCACCCACTTAGTAAAGATATCGGTGTGCATTGGTTAACCTTTGTTACATGGTCCACGGTGCTGAGAAGTTAGAGATATTGTTTTTATTTCTGAGAGAGAATTTTGATTTAGACATTTTTTAATGTGTTTTAGTGTTGAGAAATGAGAAAATCTTTAATCTTCATTAAAATAAAGAAAAGATATTGGGACATTTCAGAGCCAGAATCATGACAAAGATGGCACACAGCACAGTTAGAGAGAAGGAGAGTTGAGAAGAATCTGACAAATGAACGGGCAGGTCAGAGGGACTTTCAGAAAGACTGAAGAGCTAGTGTCTGGGGAGAGCGGACAGAATGCTGGGAGATCATTTCTGCAGGGAGATTTATAAGGCTGGTGACGGATTTTGTTCATATTTTGAGTTGATATGGGGTGACTCTGAGCTCGGTGTGAAGTTGTGATAATTAGACACAAACATCACGGGACACGGCAGCATGTGGGCTCTCTTCTCAAAAAGCCCCAATGGTGACAAACCCAGACCACTGATTTACTGAGAGGCAACAAGCAACTGGGACAATTCCTGTGATTTTCCTGCACAAACAACACAGCTGCTCACACTCTTTCATCCTCCTCGACACTCAGACTTGTCCTTCTTCTCTGGAGCCCACAGTTCCCTCTCCCCTCTGCTCTCGGGGTGTCCCGCCCAGGTTTTCAGGGCTTGTCCTCAGGAGTTATTCACTCTCCACCAGATCAGTCCTTATGCAGATTAACTTAGTCAACTCACAACTGTGGCCCGATCCTTCTATCCACGGATTTGATGGTGGTCTTCCTCTGTAAGTTCTTCTCTTCCCTGCCTTCTCTCCTGCCATCTCTTCTGCTGTCCTCAGGACTGGGCGCCCACATCCCTCTCTTCCTCCTCAGCACAGTCACCTCAGGGGACACCTTTTCTCCTGCACCTTCCACCCTCAGTCCATGCTCTTCTCTCTACATGAATATATGTTTTGCTATCTTCTCATTAAAAACAAAACAAAATTGATAAAATAAAGACAGATAGAAACTAAATTCTTCTTTCATTCTTTGATCGATTCTGCGGCATATTTCTTCCCTATAAACCGGTATTTCTCTGAAAGATGGTCTGCCTTCAGCCTCCTCACTGTCCGAATGTCCGTCCTCTCTGCAGCCCCGTCCGTCTGCTGAACGTGCTCAGCTCGGTCCTGCGTGCTCTGCTGCCTGTGTCTCAGCCTGGAACGTGCACAGCACTGACACACAGACTCTCTCGTCCTGTAGATTTCCAGGACACGGTGCTCTTGTCGCTCCCAGGGTCTGCATGGGCCAGTCACTGGTCCTGCTCTCAGCCCTGTCCTCACCCTGCTCCCCCCTGTCCCTCTGCCCTACGCTTTCCAGCTGTCCCTTCCTGCTCTGCCCCCTGTGACTCTATCGATGGACTCACCCCGTCTCCTGCTTCAGTGATCACTGACATGAATGTGTTTCAGGCCTTTCTCCTGACTTCTGACCGATACCTGGGACTCCCTCCAGAACGTCTCCCTGGGGTCATCCTGCTTGTACCTCAAGGTCAGCACAGGCAAAGCTGAATTTATCGTTTGCTCTTTAAATGTGCTCCTGGAGCTGTGATTATATCCTCAGAATTCCACATTGTCCATCCATAGTATATTTCATACTTTTCATTTTTACTAACTATTGGTTATTTAGAAGAAAGATTTCTTCAAAAGAGAATTTTTTTATTTAAAAAATTTTAATAGACACTTAATATTTTCAGTGTAATTTCAAAGGGGGTTGTTGCTGGGCATACAGGCAGCTCTACTGGGTACTGTGGTCCTATCTGCCCAACCTGACACTCACACAGCCATGAAAGTGTCCACACTTAAGTTCCTACAGGTATGAATTCCCATCTTTTTGGAAAACATACTTCAAAAGCTGGCAAACTTGTATTTGTCAACAGCCACTACTCTTTAGGAAGATTATTTTTCTTCCAACATATGAAAATATCAAAAATTACTCGTATATTCTCTCCTCCCCTCTGACCTCAGCCAGCTTTATTCATTTTCTCCACACTCTGTCCCCCCAGGGTCCCTCTACTTGGGTCGTGCCCCCTGCACTGATGAGCAAATGTGGGGGGAGGGGGCTGGGAGATGGGCTTGTATGACCTCATCTACTTCATCAGTCAGTGTCACCATTGCAGCTTTTTGACTTTTTAAAAAATATATACAATTTTTTTTTCAATTTCTTTATTTCTCAAGTTGTTGGATGAATAGTGTTATCCTGATCTTACCCACCACATTCAACTTTAAAAAGCAATTCAGCCAGTGTATCCATGCTGTTCTATAAGGTAGACTTCCTACTTTTATTCACAGCTGTATAGTATTCCCCTGTGTAGATGCCCCTCAGCTCTTTTATCTGCTCATCTACTGACGGGCACTTTGGCTGCTTCCACAGTTTGACTGCTGTAAATAACGCTGCAGTAAACATAAGGATGGATATATATTTTTGAGTTAGTGTTTCAGGTATCTTTTGATATATTCCCAAGAGCGTAATTACTGGGTCATGGATGTATTGGACAGTAATATGCAAGTGACATAAGCCAGTCAGAGAAAGAGTATTATCATATGGTTTCACTGGTATGTGGAAACTAATGAACAAAATAAACTAACATATAGAATATAACCAGACTCACAGGTACAGAGGACAGGCAGACAGGTGTCAGAGTGGAGGTGGGTGAGTGGAGGACTGAGTGAAAAAGGTGAACGGATTATACAAAAAAAAACAAACTCTACAAAACTCATAGACGGAGAGCAAACATGGTGATTGTCAGAGGAGAAGGGGGGAGGAGGAGGTGGGGGGAGGTAACAGGACGGGATCACTGACTTGGGGTGGTGAATATACAACAGTATGCAGATGATGTATCATAGAGTTGTAGTCCTGTATTCTGCATCCTTTTATTAACCTAAGTCACCCTCACAAACTCAATAAAAAATAGTATGGAAGTCAGCAATAAACTATGTTTTTTATGTGGAATACATTTTAATGTGCTTGTTTTCCTGCTAAACTTGATGTCTTTACATTTGAAATGGAAGAGAAATTCCACCTACCATAATTACTCTTTCCATGAAACATTTGAAATAAAAAGAAAAAAAAAACAAAATTTTGAAATCTGTGATTTACAATGTATACTATTAATTCAAATATCAAATACAGTAGAAAATAGATTTCTCAGTTAAAAACAAACCAAAAGTAATTACCTTTCATGCTATAATTACTTTAAAAAGTAGGAGTCAGTATATAAATGGTTAAATAGTTACAGGAAAACATGAGGGTCACAGAGAGGGAACTCTTACAAGTGTTCGCCTGTCTCCTTTGAGGTCTCTCTTCTGTCTTCTCCATGTTCCCTCTGCGCCCTTGGAGACAGCTCTGTGCTTCCATGTGTCTCATTTTACTGCAAGGAATTCTGGGTAGACCATGTGCAAACTTTCCTGTCTGCCCATCTGTCTCTCCTGTGCACTGATTCCTGATCTGCGCCTCCTGCTCTCACCAACTGGTGACCCAGTGAAAATGTTCGTTTATTCACCTAACACCCCCCCCTTTTTTTTTTTTTGTAATTTTTCTGAAGCTGGAAACGGGGAGAGACAGTCAGACAAACTCCCGCATGCGCCCGACCGGGATCCACCCGGCACGCCTACCAGGGGTAGAAGCTCTGCCCACCAGGGGGCGATGCTCTGCCCCTCCGGGCGTCGTTCTGCCGGAACCAGAGCCACTCTAGCGCCTGGGGCAGAGGCCAAGGAGCCATCCCCAGCGCCCCGGCCATCTTTGCTCCATTGGAGCCTTGGCTGCGGGAGGGGGAGAGAGAGACAGAGAGGAAGGGGGGGGGGTGGAGAAGCAAATGGGCTCTTCTCCTATGTGCCCTGGCCGGGAATCGAACCCGTGTCCCCCGCATGCCAAGCCGACGCTCTACCGCTGAGCCAACCAGCCAGGGCTCACCTAACACCCTTAAGGTGAGGGAATGGTCCTGCTGTTTCAATGACCAGGAGTGCGGAATGTGGCCTCCGTGCCCCCAAGGACAGACTTTCCTCCACAGACACTTCCCAGACTTCTAGCTGCTACGAGGTGCTGCAGCGAGTGGACTCTGTGGTCTTTCTGTCACACCCACCCCCCAGCACTGCCCCTTCTCTGATCCAGTGCTCCAGACGACCAGTTCACTCAGGTAGCAGAGATCCGCAGTGGGGACCTGTGTGAGGTGGTTTCTGTTTATAGAATATACACCTATGGGACTCGATGTAGTAGAATAATGGCTTCATAACTTTGTGAGCTGGGAAATTCTTCGACTTTGCTCCTAGAGCTGAATTTTAGATACTCTGTTATAATTGTCTGTGAACCTGAATCTCTCAAAGCATTGCATCAATTGATTACTATGATGTGGATTCACCTACACAGTTTATCCTACTCTTGAAGCCCTTGTTAAGTGATTATTTAATTTTGGGAAGACTGTGTTTCATACACATTTCAAAAAAAATAAAAATAGTTAATATGGATTTTCAGTTTAGATATTTTAAATTAAAAAACAGCAGCAATGTAAAAGATAGTATATCACAAATATTGGAAGAAAAGTCTGGTAGGTAACAGCAAAAAGTATAATACCACATTCATTATAACGAAAACTATATAGCTAAGATAACAGTAATATAATGCCATCGGAGAGTAACAGGAAGAGACAGAAACCCTAGGCTGTCTGATGATGGGCTGTGTGAGGGGGTCCTACAGAGTGTGGGTCTTATAAGCTTCTTTTGAGCCCCAGCAGGGATGAGCTACAAGATGCACAGTTCAGTTGAGAGCAGTGTTTCTACCCCATTCTGTCCCCGAAACTGGCCTCATGGGTCCCCGGCACCCAAATGCACCTGAGACAGGGGCCCATATACATCAAACCAGAAACCCAAGCTGAAGGGAGGATTTATATAGTTTGTTGCCAATACTGCTTACAAATATGAACTGAGTGTTAGTGTTCCTCCTTCTGTATTAAAGTCTCAGCCTCCAGCATGATGGTATTGGCAGAGGAGCATCTGGGAGATGTCAGGTTTAGATCAGGTCATGAGGTGAAGGCCCATGGTGCAATAAGTGCTCTTCTTAGAAAATTAAACAAGGTCTCATTCTGAATACTGGAGGTACAAGTTCAACATAGGTACTTTGAGTTTGGAACGAGGGAGTACAATTCAACCTGTATCCTAGTGTATAATGAAGAGGAAAGAGAACAGAGAAATTGAAATGGAGTATTTATGTAACTATTTAAAAAGTATGGTTATAAAAAAGAAAAAAAGTGATACATTTTATAGTTTTGCTTTTAATATGGAAAATATTTTGAAAAATTTAATTTAATTAAAAAAATTATAAAACAATTTTTGTGAGAGATGGGGAGGCAGAGAGACAGACTTCCGCATGCACACGACCCGGATCCACCCGGCATGCCCAACAGGGGTGTCGCTCTGCTGCAACTGGAGCCATTCTAGCACCTGAGGCAGAGGCCATAGAGCCATCCTCAGCGCCCCGGGCCAACTTTGCTCCAATGGAGCCATGACTGTGGGAGGGGAAGAGAGAGACAGAGAAAACGGAGAGGGGAAGGGTGGAGAAGCAGATAGGCACTCCTCCTGTGTGTCCTGGCTGGGAATCAGACCAGGGACATCCACATGCTGGGTCGACACTCTACCACTGAGCCAGCAAACTAGGGTGGGAAAATTAAGATTAATGGAAAAACACTAATAGGAAGGCCTATGGAGTCTAGAACTGGAGAGGGCAGGACAGCACAGCCACACTGAGAAAAGGGGAAAGCAGGGTTGGCAGTGGAAAGACAGTGACATTGTTAATAGACGTGACAGCAAAGGTAAGGACGTGCACATGGCTGGAGAAGACGGGAGGAGGACAGAGGGCGGTGTCCATGCCGTGACAGGGTCTGCACATGTGCAGAGAGCTCGTCTTCTCACAGGAGGGACCATTATAGCATGGTGAGCTCCGGTCTGAGAAACAGGTCAGTAGATCTGTGGTTGGATTTTTGTCAAGCGGATATGACAGAAGGACAATGACCCAGGGGTTTCATTTATGAGTCATGGGACACTAGACAGTGTTCACCACAGCTCTAAGCAGAAAAGGGCAGGAGTGACGTCAAGAGTGACTGGTGGGTCAGGAGGAACAAGGGGCCCCAGTGGGAGGGACACACTGGGGGAGCAGGAGGGGCTGAGAGACCAGGCGGCACACCTGGGGTTCCCCTAGACATTCCACCTGGACGTCCTCCTTTGACTCCTTAAAGGGAGAGTGCACCTCCTGGTTAGTCAATTAGGAGGAAAAATATTGAACATGTAATTGTCTAAAAGGTAGAAAAGTTTATTTCTCACAGAAAAACAATTCTGGAATAGGGTAATAGAATACTTTCATGATCTTGTTAAAACTGAAGCTACTTCTAATTTCTGTGCCATCCTTGTCAGGTTACATGGTCACAGATGTTATTTGAGTTCCAGCTATAAAGACACATTATAGTCAGCAGAAAAAGTCAAGGAGAAAAAAGGACACTATTTCCCTCTAAGGACACACTTCAGGGGTCATAGAGTGTCACACAGAATAATTCAACTTATAACACACAGGTCATCATTTAGTCACAGGCATCAGAGGAGGTGGAAAATCTACCATTTGTGTGAGGGTCTCTAGGTGTGTAATTAGAGGACTCTATAACTAAGGAAGAGGGGACGTTGACATGAGGGACAATCATCAGTCTGTGTGTCAGAGCTTCATCCTGAACCTGAACCAGTAAGGAGAAGGAAACAGTCTATTTGTGTCTCACCTGGGAAATGTGATCAACATTGGGACCCAAAGGAAGTATTTTTTATGGGAGTTAGTGTAGCATAGGAATTGCAACATCAGTCACTTCTTTTCCTTCACCTGGGCAGATGGACAGAGAGCCTGATTCCAAGGACCAGAGCCTGAAAAGAGGTCTCAGGACACCATGGAAAGTGTTCTTGGAAAAGCTGAATATGAGGGACTCATCTGTCATGTTAAAGAAAGATACATCTCCATCCTCATAATCCAGAAATATCCCCACTTTGAGGGGCTTTTCTCTTACAGTAAGAAGGGTTTCCGGGGAAGTGACGGCCCAGTATTCCCCACTGTAGAGCCTGATGGCCCAGAAGCCATTCTGTGGGGACATGGTGACCCTCCCTTTCCTTGTTACGTTATCTCTACAAACTCCCAGGTCCCAGGAATGTGCCTTCCCAACCTCCACCTCCCAGTAGCATCGCCCCAAGCTGATGTGCAGCTGACCCAGCACACAGGGAAGGGATTCGAATCTTTGGGTGGAGCTGGGCAGATCTTGTCCCCTTTCTTGCCAGGTCACTCGTCTCCCATTTTCAGACAGGTGGAGGTCAGGATGAGCAGTGGCTGCGTCCAGGGTCACAGTTACTACAGGACAAGAGATTGTCATGATTTTGAGAAAGATCTCAGTATATCTGGGCTGGAGGGTTCCCATTCTGCGAGATCTCCTCTGGTCCTGGGTAGATCCAGTTCCTCTCCACCCATCTTTCCCCAAGACCACCCTGTAAGGACCAGGGTCCCTCCTGGACCATCATAGACTCACCGGCTTTGAACTCTTCTTTTCTCCAATCTGCAAGGAAAAAAATGGATATGAGAACTCACCATTTGAAAGCTAAGCTGCCTCTCTGCCCAGAATACGATGAGTATACATTCCTTAGAATGAATTCAAGAAAATGCCAAACCATGATAATACTCTTACATGTACTAAAAAAAGTCTCTTTTACAGTATATTAAATTATGTGTGATTTGACATCTGACCCATTCTATGCTCCCTTCATCCCACATTTCTATATGATAAATATTTATAATCTATATCAGCTAATTGAGAATAAATAGGATATAAGATGAGTCTGACCAAATAATTTATATTTTTCCCTAGTGTTCTTAAATTTTAGCAGTTGTTAACACTCTACCTATGCTCAAATAACAATGTCAAGTACAATAAAATATTTTATAAACTGCTATAATGTAATGTTTTAAAAACATCTGTTAAAATATTGAGTAATCTCTTGAGTTTTTGAAAGTATACTTCAGTGTTTCTTTTATTTTCAGCATTGTGTACACAGGGTGTGTTCATCTAATAAAATCTCTGACAGGTCTTTTGTCATCATGTCCCATGTCACTCACCTGGGTATAATGGCGCATTCTTCCAATCTGCAAAAGAACAAAACAGGAAGACATTTACTTTTGTTCCCTCCCCGTTTCTCACTGACTTTTCCATTTCTCCCTGTCTTTGTCCCATTTCTTCTAAATCTCTTGAACTTCCTCTTTCTATCCTGTGTTACCTTCATATTCCATTTTCAAGCATGATAATAAAAATGCTCAGCTGTAAGGCAGCTGGAAATATATCAGGTCTACCGGAAAGTTCTGTCCGTTTCTATCACAAGTTTTAACACATAAGCACATGTTTATTTGGTGCATGTGTGCCTCTCTATTTTTATCACTTAATGTATACATACTGACATAGCAAATTAACTAGAACAAGGTTGATTCACGTTAGTCTTATGTGTAAAGCCATAGTGTACCCATGGCTACTGATAAACTTCATTTATGCCACTGTATTTGATATGAATTTCAACAAGGAAGAAATGCTACAGAAGCATGTAGAAATTTATTGAAAGTGTTTGGTTCTGATAGGACATGCAGAAGATGGTTCGAAAAATTCAAAACAGGTGATTTCGACCTTTCTGATAAGCCACGTTCTGGGCGACCATCTTTGATCGATGATGATGTTGTCAAGACCATGTTGGAGCAAGATCCTTTTCTGACAACATTGCAGATTGCAGAAAGGCTTAATTCAGCTCAGAAAACCATTTTGGACCATATTCGGAAGATAGGATTGGTGTGGAAATATTCAAGATGGGTGCCACATGAATTAAGTCAGAAGAATTTGGATGATTGAGTTGTCATATGCACATCTCTGCTTGCTCGGAACAACAAAATCGAGCCCTTCTTGAACTGGATGATAACTGGGGATGAAAAGTGGATTACCTACGAAAACATCATAAGGAAAAGGGCATATTGTGAACCCGGAAAACCTAGCCCTTCCACCTCTAAACCAAATTTGACTCTGAATAAGAGAATGTTGTGTATATGGTGGGACATTCGAGGACCAATACATTATGAGCTTTTAAAACCAAACGAAAAGCTCAATTCGGAGAAGTATTGTCAGCGACTGGATAATTTAAAGACAGCAGTCCAAGAAAAGAGGCCGGCGATGTTCAATAGGAAGAACATCGTACTGCATCATGATAATGCCAAGCCACATGCTGCTTTGGGGACTCATCAAAAAATTGCAGAACTAGGCTGGGAAATTCTGTCGCATTCATCATATTCCCCGGACTTAGCACCCTCTGACTATCACTTGTATTTGTCCTTACAAAATTTTTTGAAGGGCAAAAAATTCAAAAATAAGAAGATATCAAACAAGCACTGGTTCAATTTTTCACATCAAAAGATAAAACATTTTTCAAAAATGGGATATACAAATTGCCCTCATGCTGGCAAGAAATCATTTATAATAATGGCAATTATATTATTTAGTAAAGTTTATTGACGGTAAGAAAAATTTGTATTTTGTTTTATTCCAAAAATGGACAGAACTTTCTGGTAGACCGTATACAACTGACAGGACATGGGAGGGATGGGGAAGGAGTGAAAGGAAGGAAATTAAATGAAGACAGGAAAGAAGAGAGAGGAGAGGAGAAAGGACGTGCTGGATCATGTGTGAGGGAATTTATTGAAGTTTAGGAAGATGATGCTCAGATGCTGTTCTGCTAATCATAGGCTAATCATAGACTTTTTGTGTATCTTGTCATCCTGGCTGACTGCTACAGGGGACGACTCAGAGTGACAGATGAATGGAGCTTTCTGAGAGCAAAGCACTACTCACCGGACTTGTACTGAGCCTTCCTCCTGTCTAAGAGAAAACACACAGACACACGTATGAGACAGGTGTCCTCAGCCTCATCAGGAAGCTGCAGGTAGAGCTGCACATCTGACAATGTTTCTGTCAGCATATTGGCCAAGTAATGCTCATTTCAAAAGTAATGAAAGAAATCTCTATAAAATTTGTTCCATCTGAAAACTTTACTACAGATTAATAATGCATGAGAGTTTAAATAATTCTTCTAAAAGGGTACTAAAAATAATGTAGGGATATCTCATAAAATAACCTTAGACTTTAGAGATATATTATTGACTTAACTGACATGAAAAATGCATGTGTGAAAAACCTTGAAAAGAAGCAATTTGTTTAATGAATAATTAAATTAATTAAAATAAAAATGAAAAGTGAATAATAACTGTGGTCAGAAAGAGAACATAACCAGGTAAAATCATGGACAGTATTTACGTACTTAGGAAACTGAGAACATGGTCAGAAGTGGATTCGTGAGTCTCAATTTACACCTGACATCAGTATATACAAAGTGTGAGGAGGACCAGCAAAGGAGGAGCTCATCCCACTCAGCAGCTGTGGAGGGTGGACCCTGGCGTTAGGAACTGGAACAACATCATGTAGAAGCAATGGGCTCCATCTCAGAGCAGATGTGAGGGGCCCACGTTACAGGAAGCTTTCTATGAATGGAAACAACCACATCGTTCTCCCTAATCCCCTTCACATCACCAAGCTCATGAGGACATTGTGGTGTCTACCTGGAAGGTAAAAGGCTAAGGATACAACAAAGAGCAGAAAAAGGAAAGAAGAAAAATATTTATATAAGATCCTCCAGTAAAAAAGAGTGTCAGGAAAAAATTACCAATTTGACTGAGAAGATTTTACAAAAAGTAAAATTGAAAAAATAAACTCTTCTTGTAAATGTCAAGGAAAATCAACAAAGAAAATATTAATGTGTTAATAATTTTCACTGTATAGAACATTGGCAGCATAAATATAATCATAAAAGCAATTAAACAAAAACCAGGAAATAAAAAAAAATGCATGGAGCACATTTTTATCTTAGAAAAATGAGAAAGGAGAATGAATTTTTGCAATTGATTGAATAAAAGAAAAATGGTGACAATGTGGACAGAAAAATAAAAAGTATTTTATTATACTCATATTTCCTTTATGGAGAGTTTTAATGCTATAATTTATTCAAGATGTCAATGTTATCTTGATGAAAGTGTATTGAAATTGAGTTTTAGTTTTGCAAATCTTTCTGACTATGTCTGATTAAACAGGATGTCTTTGAGTGAAAAGAATATTTGTATAATTAATGGTAAACATATGTAGAAGTCCTGAATAAGTCTGTTTAGAAGATGTCACAACCACTGAGAAAATGAATATCAGTCTGAGTATAATCTTTTTGTAAGTCTGATGATTTCTTGTTCCTTACATTTAACAGAACTACAATAAATTTATTTGGATTTCAGTTGGTAGGACATCAAAGTAGCTTTAGAAACCAATACTCTGAGTTTTTCATTTACCTCAGAAAGTCAAAGAATTTGACCCCTTAACTTATATTTAAGTAGAGAATTTCTAAACACATAATTTTTAAATAAGGAAATAGAAAATGAATGGAATAAAATTGATGTGAATTAGTGACTAACATTCATTTTATTTCTTTCTTATTAGGCTGTGGAATCTGTTGATGTCCCTTTCAAAACTTTCATGCAAATTTCAGGGATTAGCTCATTTATAGAATAAATATTTTGTAAAAGACAGTGATTGTGAATAGTTTCAGTTTATCAGATTCATACATTTATGTAGTAGACATGCACTTACTTTTTCTATATTCTTGGAGAGACCCTCTTTGAAGTTCTTTTTAAAATTTTATTGATTTTAAAGACAGAGAGATAGAGAGAGAGTGAGAGAAAGTGACAGCAATCTATTCCTATTTGTGCCCTGACCTGGGATAGAACTGGCAACCTCCTTGCTTCTGGATAGCACTCTAACCAACTAAGCTCTCTGTCCAGGGCTCTTTAGTGGTCTTATAGCCATGGTGTGTTCCTTTGTCTCCTGTGTTCCACAGATGAGAACATCTTCTAAACTCATCACCATCTCCCAAGGTATAACCTTACTTAATTTAGATACCTCTTAGTGCAATTTTACTCACAAAATAAAAATGTTACTTCATATCTATTTAGTGAGGAAAGTCCACCATTCTTAAATTAAATATCCGGAAAATAAGAAAACAGAAATACTATATTGCAGTGAAGAGAGTTCTAAGTCAAATGAGCCTTTCTTGGAGAAAACTTACACAATGGAAACTAAAAATCCCCAAATTTGCACGTGTCTTATTAAGAAGGTTCTGTTCATAGGAAGGTTGTGTCTCTCTGATTGCAAAGACAACACAAATAAACGAGGTAATAATGAGAGAAATGGAAGAATAAATGCAGATGGGTAATCTGAGTTGGAAGGATGAGATACGGAGACAAAGTCACACGCAAGCACAGCTCTGTTAAGAATGACGATCACTGGGAACTGGAGGAAAGGGCACAAGAAAGAGACGGGATGAGGACAGAGACACAGTGAGCTACATGCTGGGATTTTCCTTTTTTCTGTTCATTCACTTCTAAAAAGTAAAAAAAATATATATATAAAGAATTCATTCCAAGTGAAATCACAAGTGGGGGAGGAAGGAGAGCAGAAATTGGAATCCCTTTTGTAGCTCAGTCTAAAGTGCACATTCACCTGTATTTATGAGAACTGGGACCATTAGGATTCAGTAGACATGTCACCATCAGAGGGAATGCCATCCTCCCCTCTGGGATGTGCAGTATTGTTTTCATCTGTCATTGGACTATCACCTTTTACTGATAAAAATCGTTCAGGTGATTTAAAATTTATGAGAAAAAGAAAAGGAAAGATTGAGTTTGTAATGATTTAAAGATCAAGAATAATTTTTTCTATGAAATACATCACTAAAGGAGTGTCAATTAGAGTAAAGTTACCAATTTCTTGCTGAAGTTCATCTGCAAAAGAAAATTAAAAAAATTTTGTAAATATAAGGAAAACAAACACGAGGCATTAAGATCAGTTGAAAATGGACAATTCATAGTAAATTGGAGAGATCGATATAATAAGAAAAGTCAGCAGGAAACAAACCGAAACTGAAAACTTGGTGAGATACCACTTTTTTTTTTGTAGAAAAGAGAGAAAAGTAAATGACATTTCTCAAATAACTAAATAAAAAAATATTAAGAAGTGTCAGAGAGAACACTTAGAACTTTATCTCATGCATATTATTTTATGAATGGCTTAAGATACATGACTGTGACATGGAGTTGTACAGTTAATGCACTCATCCATTCAAATCTGTTTTTTTTAACTGATAGAGACACAGACAGAGAGTCAGAGAGAGGGGCAGACAGACAGGAAGAGAGAGAGAGATGAGAAGAATCAATTCTTTCTTGCAGCACCTTAGTTGTTCATTGATTGCTTTCTCTTATGAGCCTTGACTAGGGGCTATAGCCAAGCCAGTGACCTCTTGCTCAAATCAGTGGCCTTGGGCTCAAGCCATCGGCTTTGGGCTTCAACCCAGTAGTCATGGGGCTCAAGCCAGCCACCACCGGGTCATGTCAATGATCCCAAGCTCTAACCAGCGACCCGGTGCTCAAGCTAGTAACAGTGTGCTCAAGCTGTTGAGCCTGTGCTAAACTGGTGACCTTGGACTTGTGAACCTGGGTACTTTGCATCCCAAGCCCATGCTCTATTTACTGCACAACCACCTGGTCAGAATCAAAGCTGTTTTTGTTGCATCAGTCACATGAAACCTGATCTATACTTTAAAGAGATATCTTCCTAAAATGCATGTCTAAAGGTAAAATTGAATACAGCTAAATGAAGTTGAGTATATTAGTCTCAAGAATATAATTGCAATTTTCATTAGAAAAGGAGGATATTTAACTAAATGTCTATATTAAATTTTGTTTGGAAATATAGCAAGACACTAGTACTTGGGTTCTTCATTTCAAATCTTCAGAATTGAGAGATGTTTGTACTCTTTTTACAATATAAAATCCTTCCAAAAATATTTGACAGGAACTGAAATTTATTAATTTGATAAATGTGTCATTATAAATATAAATAAGGGAACAATTAATAGGGTTGGAATTTATTTTTCAAGACAAAAAAATTGCAAAATATATTTGGATAGGTGGGACTCCAGGATTACATATTCAAAGGCAGTGCAACTGTGACCATCAAGTTCACACTCGACCAAATGAATGTGTTTTACACAGACATGGAAAGAACAATAACTAGAGAAACTAAACTCAGCACGTTTGGCATCTACTCTTATCTCAGAATGTTTGGGGAAGTATCAATTGCACCATAAGGGACCTCAAACTTAGAAATTACTAACATAGGTTCTATGTTTGCATAGTTTTCCAGCACTGTTTATAAATTAGTTACACCAACATCTTAATGAATCAGCAACAAGACTCTGAACAAAGAGAATGCCCATGTTCATAGGGAATGGTGGCATAAGATGGAAAAGGAAAGGATGGGAAAGGGTGGAGGTGAGGAAGACAGCAGTGAACATCACTCAACAAGGAGAAACTCAACACTAAAAACATGGGGTCAGATGACTAGACAACCGGGAAATATGAGCAGACAGATGACACAGAGATAAAGAGGCAGAGAATACTAAAGACACGCAGTACCAGTCATTTGAGAGAGATTGGAGTAAAAACATTTCAGATACATTCTGAAATTCTTTGTTACGTAAAACTGAAATGTATAGAAATAAATAAAAATGAAGTGGTTCTGGGGGGGGTTGAGGGAGGGACAAGGTGAGGACAATGGGAGGAAGAGTGAAAACAGGAACAAATATAAGGTGACAAAGAAATATATGACCTTGGGTGACGTGTATACAACACAATCAGCAGGTCAAATGTTATAGAATTATTTACCTGAAACCTATGTACTCTTATTGATCACTATCACCCTGTTAAGGTTAATTTTCATAATAAAATGTAAGTATTAATAAAAAAACAATCACCTTGAAAAAACAAATAAAAAAGTAATACTTTGTTAAACAATGGAAAGATTAATATAAATTTCATGTAAAAAACAGAAAGAAAATTAGAATTATTGAAAAATGTGCACTTAAAACAAATTTTGTCAGGAAGAGGATGAACACACACACACACACACATACACACACACACACACACTGAGAAAATAGCTCAGAGCTCACCATGGGGTAGATGTGCTCTAACACAAATGAAAAGGGTGACAGAGGATCCGTGACTGGGGTGGGGACACACTGCCACACAGGTGTGATAGAATTGTGCACCTGAGACTTGCATACTTTTATTAACCAAGGTCACCCCAATAAACTGAATAAAAACATAAATCCTTTTATTATAAGGAAATTGTGTAAAATTTTTTAAATATTTGTTCTGGAGATTTTTTAATAAAAATATTCTTGATCTCTTTTCACTCTCCATGGACAACTATGAAACATTTGTCATATTTAAAATGGTTTTTGGATGTATACATATATATGTGTTCAATGCTAATTGCAGTACCTACATTGTACAAAGTTTCTAGAACCGCTGCACAGGAGTTACTGAAAGACTGCTCGTATAGGTTATTATTGAATTAGGTCCTTGGACAACATTTTTGTCCATCAATTAATTTGAAACCTTATTGTATCTGAGTTCTGTCTTAACTGCTGCCTAAGGGAATCTAAGTGAATCAGATGAAGGAAAAGAAATGACAGTGAGGGAGGTTCTGAGTCACATGACCTGAGCTGTCCTTGGAGAAAACTTACACTCAAGAACGTTAGGAGTCCCTAGACTACCTGACCTGTGGTGGCGCAGTGGGATAAAGCGTCGACCTGGAAGTGCTGAGGTCGCTGGTTCGAAACCCTGGGCTTGCCTGGTCAAGGCACATATGGGAGTTGATGCTTCCAGCTCCTCCCCCCCTTCTCTCTCTCTGTCTCTCCTGTCTCTCCCTCTCCTCTCTAAAATGAATAAATTTTAAAAAAAAATTTTATGGCCTGACCTGTGGTGGCGCAGTGGGATAAAGCGTTCGACCTGGAACACTGAGGTCGCCGGTTCGAAACCTTGGGCTTGCCTGGTCAAGGCACATATGGGAGTTGATGCTTCCTGCTCCTCCCCCTTCTCTCTCTCTCTGTCTCTCTCTCTCATTCCTCTCTCTCTAAAAAAATCAATAAATAAAATATTTTAAGGAGTCCCTAGACTTCCAGATCTTAGAGGTGAAATTAATTTGACACAAAGGCTCTGTTACCTTGATTGCAACAACAAGACAAAGACAGGGATAATAATGGGAGAAATTGGACAGTAAATAAAGGCAGCTTATCAGAGTCGGAAGGCCAAGACACTCAAAGAGAAGACAAGGGAATAAGGAACAGGTGAAGGAAGGACAGGGGAGTAGATTATCAGTACTTACTTTTCTTCTGTTCACTATTATCTGAAAAGCAAAAGGAAGAAATAAACAACTCAATCCAAGTGAAAACACAATATCGTGTAGTTAAGAGAACAGAGATGCCCCACCCCCTTCTTATCTCACTGTGGAGCCCACATTCACCATGTCTGTGAAAGTGGGAGGCATCAGGCTGCTAAGGAAACATCACCCATCAGAGGGAATGTTGTTTAAACTCCTCAATTCCCTGTGCAAAGGCAACTAAATCAGAAAGTAAATGAAGAGGGTGTTAGGTCAGAAATTGCAGGACATGCAATAGCAAGCATTCCCCCCTCACTGAATGATAAATCATCTTTTTCAGATTAAAAAATAAAATATTCACATACGAGACAGGGATTAACCAATGATGGGAAGCGTACAGTAGAGGCTCCCGTCTCAACAAACTGTTTTAGTTGCACTTGTCATATGAAACCAGCTGTACATTCGAGAGATATATTCCCAAAGACTATAACCAAGGAAACAAAAATATAATTGTAACTGTCATTAGAAAAAGACAATATTAAGCTTCATATGATTAAACTCTATTTTTTTTTGAAACATCATGGTCAATATTTTTTTTGTATCCTTCGCATAAAAAGTACAGGTCAGAGATGTATTACTTCTCCACTTGCCTTAAGATACTTCGTCTTTCTGCCAATTGTTTTAAGTGCAGTTTTTCCTTTAATAGCTGTCAACAATAATGCCAAAGAACAAACACTTTCATACTTGGATATTTTTATAGGCCAGAAAAAATTATGTAAAATATTTAGTTAACTTGGAACACCTGGGTCATATGATCAAGGACAGTGGAAGAGGGACGCCCCACTCTCTCACATCTGACCAGTGAATGATACAAGGTATTTATCATGACACAGGCTGTGAGAAGACAATGGAGAGACATTTAATGCTGAAAGTTCAGATTCTATTCTCTCAACCGATTAGAGAAGTATCAGTTGTGTAGAAACGAGCCCTCCAAGTTGGAATACTTGACAGAGGTCTTGTTTGAATATTTTCCAGAAATAATACATATATATATATATATATATATATATATATATATACACACACACACATATACAAACACTAATATATACATATTACATATGTATATATTAAAAATCATGTGTCTGACTGCAAAATACCCTTCATCTCATCAATGTCTTAATGAAACGGTGACAATTTACAGCAAGACAGAGCAGCCAGTGTTCACAGGGAGATAATTGTGTGAAATCACAAAAGAAGGAATGGGAAAGGAGGGAAGGTAGGAAACAGAAGGGGACAGAGCCCCACAAGGGAGAAGTGCTGTCTTATAACCAGGCGTGGGGACAGCAGACATCCAGGAGGAGGACAGGTCAATGGAAGACACTTGGATAAAAAGACTGGAAATGTGAAAGAGAGAAGTACACCAGATGTTTTCAAGTGGATCAGGAGTAAGGGAATATGAGTAATTTTACCTAATGTCTTCTTAAATTTCTCTGGGAAAAAAAAAGAAAATAATCAATGTCAATTTTATGAGAAACAACCACATAGAGAATTCAAATATACTAATAAGTTCAAATTTAAAATTAACTCAACCAATTTCAGATGAACATACACACACACACACACACACCACATCACATAACATCACACATGCACCCCCACATACACCCCACACTAAATGGCTTAGAGCTCACGATTGTTCAGAGGTATTCTGTAGCAAACAAAAAGGTGAAAATGGGTTTAATTTAATAAAATAATATAAAAACTTTAAACTATTCCTTTTTGAGCTTAATTTACAAAGGAATTATTTTTTAGAAAATAATTATATATTAATATTACATAGAGAAGGGATGAGAGGCAGGAGGGAAGCGTGTGGACTCATAGCTGCTTCACTGTAGCTGTGGCTGCTGCCCTGGGTGCCATGTCCAGGCAAGTCCAGGGTCGAACTGGCAACCTTAGTGTTCCAGGTCCACGCTCTGTCCACAGGGCAACCATAGGCCAGGTTGAACATATAATTGGTCTATTCAAAATATGTTTGTTCTTGTTATTCATTATATTAGCTTTAGTATGGTCATTGGATGCTTTTAAACACATCAGTGAGTCTCACTGCTGCGGTAGCGACATCGTGCAGAGTGGCCACCACACTGTGGAAGGAGCACTGACACACAGCTCCTTCCAGTGACACAGGGTCAGGGGTTTGGGGGTTGCGTCCTCCATGTTTATGTCCACAGGCTGATGTTTAACCACACTCTGTTTGAGTGTCTGTTTTAATTCATTCCTGAAAGAACCTCATTTAATTCTCATAGGTGCTGAGTGCAGGAGAGAGACAGGACTGGGATTCTCTGACAGATACTTTGTTTCTCACCGGTCCTTATTATTCCTTTCCCTTAAGCAAGAAACAAATAGACAAGCACACATGTATGACTGGTTTTCTAAACACTGTAAAGAAGAGGCAGTGAAAGGGTGATATCTGCTAATGTTGTTCCTGCAACGCGGACAAGTCTCGTCTATTCCATAAATAAAGAATATACCTTGAAAACCCATTCCACTGAAATCATAAGTACAATGAAAAAACACCATGTTACATGTAAGAACATAAAGGATTGAATAAATTTTGATGTGGTATACTAAAAAGTTGTGTAGAAATGTCTTAGGATAGTACCATACCTTTTAGAGATACGAGATTGATTTAAGTGAAGAATATATGTATAAAGATCCCAAAGGAAGAGCAATTTGGTGACTTAGTCATTTCATTTATACAAATAAAAGAGAAGTATTACTCTGGTTGGAAAGAGAAAATAACCAGGTACAATCATGTAAAAATATTTACATAGATTGTATCACTTGAGAACATGATTCAGGGAAGTAGAATATAAAGCCTCAAGATAATACTTGACTACAGCATGGTCAGTATGTCTAGAAGTTCAGTAGAAGAAAGATCTTAAATCAGAAACTTTGAGATCTGATCTCTTCACTTAAGAATTATAATGCTATCATTTGCACAGCAATGGCCACTCCATATCCAGAGAACGGGCCAGAGTACACAAGTAAAAGGAAGTTTCTAGAAGATCTCTTGAACAGAAACAAGCACATTCTTCTAAACCTAGCTTTCTTCATCTCACCAAAATTTAAGTGAAATTATAGTAATCATCTGGAAGATAGAAGAAGCTTAAGAAAATATATCAAATAAAGGAAAGGGAATGAAAACGGTGGAGGTGGAGGGTGAGAGGGGAGGTGAACATGGGAGGATTCTAAGAAACAGAAATAAAAAGATGAAATAGTGAAACTTAAAATTCATGAACAAAGAGCAAAGATAGTGGAGAGTAATGATTTAGAGAACTAAGGAATCACGAAAAAAAGTCTTTTCTATGAAATACATCACTAAAAGAGTGCCAGTCTGAGAAAAGTTACCATTTTCTTGTTGAAGTTCATCTGAAAAAGAAAATAGAAAATGTTTTTAAATATAACAATAACAAACACAAACATTAAACAGTTGAAATTGGCCAATTTAAAGTAAATTAATGGATGAATATAATGAGAAAAGAATAAGAAGAAAAAAAAAAAAACCAAAACACAAAAATTGGCAGAAGATCACTTACTTTTAGAAAGTTGAAAAAAATAAGCTATATTTCTCAAGTGAGTCAATAAAAAGTAAATGTTGAAGAACTGTCAGAGTTCACCTAGATCTTTAACTCATACGTATTTATTTATGATTGGCTTAAGGTTCATGACAGTGTCATGGAAGTTACAGTAAATTCACTAATCTGTTCAAATGGTGGTTTTTATTTCGGTTTTTGGTTGTTTTTTTTTTTTAGAAAGAGAGACAGAGAGTGATGGACAGACAAGAAAGGAGAGAGATAAGAAGCATCAATTCTTTGTTGCATCACCGTAGCTGTTCACTGATTGCTTCTTGTATGTATCTTGACCAGGGGACTCCAGCCAAGCCAGTGACCCCTTGCTCAAGCCAGCGACCATGGGCTTAAGCCAGCAACCTTTGGCTTTAAGCCAGTGACCTCTGGTATCAAAGGAGAGACCATGAGGTCATGTCTAAGATCCCACACTGAAGCCAGAAATCCAGCACTCAAACTGGTGAGACTGTGCTCAAACCTGCAACCTTGAGGATTTGAACTTAGGTCATCTGCATCCGAGGTCAACATTTTATCCACTGCACCACCGCCTGATCAAGTCCAAAACTGTTTTTGTTGCATCAATCACACGAAACTTGATCTGTACTTTAAAGAGATATCTTCCTAAAATGCATGTCTAAAAATAAAATTGAATACAACTAAGTGAAGTTGAATATATTAACCTCAAGAATGTAACTGAAATATTCATTAGAAAGGGAGGATATTTAACTGAATGTCTATATTAAGTTTTGTTTGGAAACATCGCAAGACAATAGTACTTGTGTTCCTGACTTAAAATCTTCAGAATTGAGAGATGTTTTTACTCTCTTTACGATATAAAATCCTTCCAAAAATATTTGACAGGAACTGAAATTTATCAATTTGATAAATGTGTCATTATAAATATAAATAAGGGAACAATGAATAGGGTTGGAATCTATTTTTTAAGGCAGGAATAATTACAACATGTATTTGGATAGATGGGATTCAGGGATTATATGTTCAAAGGCAGTGCAAGTGTGACCATCAAGTTCACACTCACAAATGAATGTGTTTTTACACAAACATGGAAAGAATAATAACTAGAGAAACTAAACTCAGCAAGTTTGGCATCTTCCCTTATCTCATAATGTTTTGAGGAAGTATCAAATGCACCATAAGGAACCTCAAACTTAGAAATTACTAACATAGGTTCTATGTTTGCATAGTTTTCCAGCACTGTTTATAAATTAGTTACACCAATGTCTTAATGAAGCAGCAACAAGTCTTTGGAGACAGAGGATGCACATGGTTATAGGACACGATGGCATGAAGTGGAAAAGGAAGGAATGGGAAAGGGTGGAGGTGAGGAAGTCAGCAGTGAACATCACTCAACAGCAGAGAAGCCCAACACCGAAAACATGGGGTCAGATGATTAGACAGCCAGGAAACATGAGCAGACAGAGGACACAGAGATAAAAGGGCAGAGAATACTGAAGACACCCAGTACCAGTCATTTGAGAGATCAGGAATAAGAGTATATCAGACACATGCTGAAATTCTCAGTTATATAAAACTGAGACTTATGGACATAGATGAAAATGCAGTGGTTACCGGGGGAGGGGGGTGAGAGAGAGGGGATGGGAGGAAGGTGTAAGGAGGGACAAATACAAGGTGAGGGAAAATGAATTGAATTGATGATGGGTACACATGATCAACAGTTCAAATGCTACAGAAATGTTTACCTGGAACCAAGGTACTCTTATTGATCAATGTCATCTTGTTAAAGTTAATTATCTAAATAAAATTTTAAAATTAAAAAAATCAATCACTTTCAAAAACCAGATAAAAAGAGTAATTCTTTGTTAAACCATAGGATGTTTAATATAAATTTTATGTGAAAGAGCCACTAAGAAAACTGAAATCATTGAAAAATGTGTGTTTAAAATAAATTTTATCAGGAAGAGAATGAGAACACACACACACACACACCCTAAGTAGCTCAGAGCTCACTATGGGGCAGACATGCTCTAACACAAATGAAAAGGGTGACAGAGGATCCGTGACTGGGGTGGGGACACACAGCCACACACAGATGAGGTGTGACAGAATTGTACACCTGAGACCTGCATACTTTATTAACCAAGGTTACCCCATTAAAAACAATAAAACTTAAAAAAAAAACTCTTCAAAATAAGAGAAATGAAGTATATTTAGTGCATTGTGTAAAAATTTTAAAATATTTATTCTGGAGATTTTAAAGTAAAAGTGTAATTAATCCATTTTCACTCTCCATGGACAACTATAAAATAACTGTCATATACAAAATGGTTTTTGGATGCTTCTACATATATAGAGTACATAAATGTATATGTATTCAATTCTAACTGCAGTGCCTACTTGTACAGAGTTTCTAGAACTAGTGCAGAAAGTTTACTGAAAGACGGCTCGTGAGGGTTTTTACAGGATTAGGTACTTCTGTGCATCTATTCACAATGTATTTGTCCTCCAATTACTTCAAAACCTTATTGTATCTGAGTTTCTGTTTTAACTCATGTCTGAATGGAGCTAACTCAGTCAGATGAAGGAAAAGAAATGACAGTGAGGGAGGTTCTGAATCAAATGACCTGAGCTGTCCTTGGAGATAATTTACACGTCAGAAACTTTAAATGTATCCAAACTTTCAGATAGCCTAGTGATAGAATTCATTAGACAGAAAGGCTCTGACTTCTTCATTGCAACAACCAGACAAATGGTGGGGTAGAAATGGGAGAAATTGAATAGAAAATAAGATGGGGAATCAGAGTCGGAAGGCCAAGACACTGAGAGAAAAGGTAGGTGGTCACTGAGAGTAACGACAAAGAAATACAGAACAGGTGAGGGAAGGACAAGGGGAGTAGATTATCAGTACTTACCGTTCTTGTGTTTACTCTTGGCTGAAAATAAAAGAAAGAAATAAACAACTCATTCCAAGTGAAAACACAATGTCAAGTAAGAAGGAGAACAGAAATGGGCCCCTTTCCTAGTTCACTGTGGAGCACACGGGGACTCATGTCTGTGAAAGCAGGAACCCTGAGGATCCAAAGGACACCTCACCCATCAGAGTCAGTGCTGTTCTCCCTCCCCTGTCCCCTGTGCACAGGAGACTAAGTCAGGAAAGAAAGTGAGGAGGGAGTTAGGTCAGAAATACTGGGATGTGGGATACTAAGCAATCCCCTGTTACTGGACTATCACCATTTTCAGATAAAAAACAAAGGAATTCACAAACGGGACAGGGATCCAGCAGTGATGGGAATTGTACAGGAGAGGCCCCATCCAACACAGCTGTTCTTGTTGCACTTGTCATAGGAAGTTGGCTTGTACATTAAAGAGATATATTCCTAAACACCATTACCAAGGAAATAAAAACTATAATTGAAACTGACATTAGAAAAAGAGAACATGAAGCTTTGAATAACTTTTTTTGGAGACATCGTGGTCAATATTTTACTGTGTCTTTCATGTAAGAAATACAGAAGAGAGATATATTAGTTTTGAACTATCTTGAAGATATGGAATCCTTCTGCAAATTGTTTTTTTATGCAGTTTTTCATTTGATAACTGTGTCAACAAAAATGCAAAAAACTGGCATAGTTGGATATTTTTAAAGGCTAAAGATATTATGTCCAATATTCTGTTAACTTAGAACACCTGGGTCATATGATCAAGGACAGTGGTAGAGGGACGCCCCACTCTCTCACATCTGAACAGTGAGTGATACAAGGTATTTATCATGACACAGGCTTTGAAAGACAATGGAGAGAGAACAATGTGAAAAATTTTGTTGTCTTTCCTCTTAAAGGTTTGGAGAAGTATCAATTGCATTGTAAAGGGCCCTCAAACATGGAATACTTGACAGAGGTCCCAAGTAAAGATATTTTCAAGAAATACATCTCTCTCTCTCTCTCTTTCTTTCTCTCTCTCCCTCTCTATCTCTCTCTCTATATATAAGTATATTTTTATAATATATGTATATATTAGAAATCATGTATCTGTCAGACTAACACCCTTCATTTCACTAATGTCTTAATGAAACTGAAAAGTTTCTGCAAGACGGAGCAGTCAGTGGTTACAGGGAAATAATTGTGTTGAATGAAAAAGGAAGGAATGGGAAAGGATGGAAGGTAGGAAACATAAATGAACAGAGTCCCAAATGCGAGAAGTGCTGTCTCAGCATCAGGGTGGGGACAGTAGACATCTAGGAGGAGGACAGGTCAATGGAGGGCACTTGGATTAAAAGGCTGGAAATATGAAAGAGAGAAATAAACCAGATGTTTTAAAGCATATCAAGAGTAAAAAATATCTGAAATTTTACTTAATATTTTCTTTCATTTCTCTGTAAAATAAAAACAAAAAAAGGAAAGGATCAATATCAATTTCATGGGCAAAAAATCACAAAGAGAATTCAAAATTACTGATAAATTCATATTTAAAATGAACCCTACCACATTTCAGAAGAACTCCCCCCCACACACACACATGCACACACATCTCACATACAACCCCCCACACACCCCACACACAATGGCTCAGAGCTCCCTTTTGTCCAGAGGTATTTATTCTACAGTAAATAAAAAGAAAGAAAATTGAATTAATTTAGTAAAAAAATGTAAATTTTTAAAAATATTAGTTTTGGTGGTTAATTAAAAAATGTTTTTTAAAAGGATTTTATTAGGCCCTGGACAATGGCTCAGTGGGTAGTGTCCGGCCTGCCTATGGATGTTCCCCTTGGTGGACCCCCAGTCAGGGCACAAAGAGCAGTGACCATCTGCTTCTCCTCAGACCCCTGTCCATCTCTCCCTCTTCCTCTCGCTCAGCCAGTGGCTGCACTGGTTCCGGTACCCCCACCCCCACCCCCGGCTCTGAGGACGGCTTAATTGGTCTGAGCACATCAGCTTCAGGGGCTAAAAGTGGCTCGGTGGATTCAAGCATTAGCCACAGACACGGGGTGCCGGTGGGACCCAGGTCGGGGCGCATGCGGGAGTCTCACTGTCTCCCGTCCTTTCACATAAACAGAAAAAAGAATTTTTAATTGATTTTACAGACAGAGGAGCGGGGGTGGGGCAGGTTGGAGCGAAGCATTTCAACTCACAGCTACTTCACTGTAGTTGTTCCCTGCCTGTCATATGTGCCTTGACCGGGTTAGTCCTGGATTTCAAACACGTGACCTCAGATTCCAGGTTGAGCTCCATCCACTGCGCCACCACAGGCCAGGATAACAATATATTTGATTTATTTGAAATATCTTTGTTCTTGTTACTCAGTTTCTTAGCTTTAGTTTGGTTATCAGATGCTTTTGAATACATCAGTCTCAAAATCAGGGTGGGCAGTGGACTCTAGGAGGAGGACAGGCCAGTGGAAGGCACTTGGATATAAAAGGCTGGAAATGTCAGAGAGAAATAACCCAGATGTTTTCAGGTGGATCAAGAGTAAAGGGATACCAGATATTCTACCTAAACTTTCATGAACTACATATGAAAAAAGAAAAAGAAAGAGAACAGTGTGGATATAATGAGAAAGAATCACAAAGACAATTCTAATTTACCAATGATTTCATATTTAATACTTTACCAGGTTTCAAATGAACACACACACACACACACACACACACACACACACACACACACATATTATTCTCCAGACATATGCTACAATCAATAAAATGGGGAACATGGAAGTGAAATACCATAAAATTTTAGGAATTTGAGTTTTGTGGTTACTTTGTAAACTATTGTAGTCCTTTTTAACAGTATTTAGGCTCCTATTACTCAGTTGGTTGGCTTTAGTATGATCATCAGCTGCATTTATTTATTAAATTAAAATTTTTCACATACAGTTGACACACAATATTCTACTCATTTCGTTCTCCAGCACAGTGACTAGTCACCTATGTCACTTATAATTAGGACTCCCTGACCAGTAGGACCCACCTGAACCCACACAGTCGTCACAGTGTCACTGCCTCTACACCCCGTGCTGTGCTACACGAGCCGTGACTACTTTGTGTCTCCCACTTCATACTTCATAATTCCTTCATTTTTACACTCAGCCACCCAAGCCTCTGCCCACCTGGCCATCATGAACCTGTTCTTTATATGGGTTTGGTTCTGTTTTGGTTCTTTGGTTATTTTGTTTTTAGATTCCACATAGAACTAAAACCATATGGTACTTGCCTTTCTCTGTCTGACTCTAGCTCCATCCATGCTGTTGCAAATAATATTTTATTTCCTTTTATGGCTGAAGAACATTCCCTTGTATATACATCTTCTTTATCCAAATACCTATTGAGGGACACTTAGGTTGCATTCTTGTATTGGCTATTTTTATAAATAATACTGAAATAATTATATATTTTTTAAATAACTATCCAGATTTGGGATTGTTAGACTGTGTGATAAGTCTACTTAAAAATTTTTTTTCATTTCTAAGTTCTAGTAGATTTTTGATGGACTCTTTAAGGTTCTCATTATATACTATCATGCCATCTGTAAATAATAAAAGTTTTATTTTATTTCCTTTTGAAAGGATTTTATTTCTTCTTCTTCTCTAATTGCTGTGCCTAGGACTTGTGATACTTTCTTGAACAAGAGTGGTAAAAATGGACATCCAGTCTTGTTCTTAATCTAAAGAAAAATGTTTTAAGAAATAAATTCTAGATTTTGCCATATGCTTTTCAACATCTGTTTATATGAGCATATGATTTTTATCCTTCATTTTGTTTATTTGGTATATCATGTTAATTAATTTGTATATATTGAACCAACCTTGTACACCTGAAATAAATCCCACTTGACCACAGTGTATGAACTTTTAAATGTATTGCTGAATTTGGTTTGCTAGCATTTTATTGAGGATATTTGCATCTATGTTCATCAGGGATATTGACCTATAATTTTTTAAATAATATCTTTATTTGGTGTTGGTGTCAAGATAATCCTGGCCTTGTCAAATGAGCTTGGGAGATTTTTCTGTCAGTTTTCTGAGAAGGATAGGTGTTAATTCTTCTTTGAATGTTTGGTAAAATTCACCTGTGAAGCCATTTGTCCAGGACTTGGTTTGTTAGGAGTTTTTGATTATTGATTCAATTTAGTTAATAGAAATCAATCTGTTGGTAATTTTTGATTTTCTTGATTCATTTTGTAAGGTTGTATATTCTCAGAAATTTATCCATTTTTTTCCACATTGTCTAAGTTTATGGCACTATAATTGTTCATATTTTCTTGCAATTCTTTGCATTTCTGTGATATCAGTTGTCACTTCTCTGCTTCCATTTCTGACTTTATTTGTTTGAGTCTTCTCTCTTTCTCTCTCTTTTGTTTATGATAAGTCTGCTTAAAGATTGATAAATTTTGTTTACCTTTTCAAGAACTTGATCTTGATTTCATTTTTTGGATTATATTGATTTTTTACATTCTGTTTTATTTTATTTATTTATGCTCTGATCTTTTTATTTATATCTTTTAATAAGTTTAGGCTTTGTTTACTGTTCTTTTACTATATTATTTTAGGCATAAATAAATTGCTTATTTGAGATATTTTTTTCAGGTATGACTGTATTGCTGTGAATGTCCCCATAAACCTGCTTTTATTGTGTCTCATAGATTTTGAGCTGTGTTTTTATTCTTGTCTAGAGATATCTTTAGATATTTTCCTGATTTCATTGTTAATGCAGTTATTGTTTACTAACATGCTATTTAGCCTTATTATGTTTGTGCATTTATCAGTTTTTTCCTTGTAATTAATTTTTAATTTTATACCATTGTGGTTGGAGATATACTGATAAGATTTCATTTTTAAAAAAATATTGAGAGTTGATTTGAGGACTAACATGTGGTTTATTCTAAAAATTGTTCCATGTATGCTTTGAGGTGAACTGCTCTAAAGAATTAATTCAATTCATCTTATTTAATGTGTCATTTGAAAGTATTTCAGTGTTCATTTCCTCTCTGGATTATCTATCTATTCATGTCAATGGGGTGTTAAAGTTCCCTACTTAACTATATTGATGTCAATCTTTCTCTTTATTGCATAAATGTGTTTAAAAAGGTTCAGATTTACATTGTAAATGAACTATTACAAGGTATATATATGACTTCAGGAATACTCTAGATAAATATGAACTAACATTAGATGTACAATGTGCATTGCAAACATGGGGTGTTGGCTAAGTGGAGGGGCTAGAAGAGTCACTGGGGAGCCCCATTGATTCACAGCGTTCTAGAGAGTGCAGGGGGAGTCATTATATTCAGAACTGAGAAATAATTTACTTTTCCCCAAACACTATATTCAAGTAATAAAATGATGTATGTTTTAAGTTAAAGGTGCACACATGTTTACAAGGGTAATATCCTCTTCTTGGATTGATCCCTTTATCATTATGTAACATCCTACATTGTCTCTTATTATAGCCTTTGTTTTAAGTCTATTTTGTCTGAGGAAGGTATCTCTACCCCAGGTATTTAGTTTCTATTTGCATGAAATCTTTTTCTATTTTTATTTTACTGTTAGTTTATATTTGTTTTTTAATATGAAATAAATCTTTTGTAGACACTATATGTGTAGGTCTTGTTTTCTTATCTACTCAGCTACCCACTGTCTTTGGATTGGAACATTTAAACTATTCACATTTAAAGTGGTTATTGATAGTACATAGTTATTGCATTTCATTATTTATATTTATGTTCTTATTTTCTTCTCCTGAAAAAAGTCCTTTTAATATTTGTTGCAATTCTGGTTTGGCAGTAGTAAATTCCTTCAACTTTTCTTTCTTTGGGAAGCTCTTTATATCTCCTTCAATTTTGAATGCTGGCCTTGTTGGATAAAGTAGTCTTGGTTGTAGGTCTGTGCTTTGCATCACTTTGAATATTTCAATGGGATCTTACCTGGCTGAAATGTTTGTACTGAGAAATCAATTGACAATCTTATGGGAGCTTCCTTGTAGGTAACTAAGTGTTTTCTCTTGTAGCTTTTAAGATTCTTTCTTTTTCTTGAACCTTTGCCATTTTAATTATTATGCATCTTGGTATGGGTTCTTTTTGTTTGGAACTCTCTGTGGTTACTGGGCTTATACATGTATTTCTTTCCCAAAGTTAGTTAAGGTTTCAATTATTATTTCTTCAAAGAGGTTCTCAATTTTTTGCACTGTGTTTTCTCCTTCTGGTACTCCTATGATGTGAACATTCTTATTTCTGATGTTGTCCCAGAGGTTTGTAAACTCTGCTAAGTTTTGGGGAGCTTTTTTTTTTGCTGTTCCAATTAGATAATTTTTGCTACATTGTCTTGCAAATCCTCTATTTTACTCTTTGCTGTAGACTCATTTTAGTATATTTTATTTCAGTTTTTGTATTTTTTATCTGATACATTTTTATGATTTTTATTTTTTATTCTCACTATTTCTTTCTTAGTGATGCTAAGTTTGTTGAGCATCTTTTAAACTAGTATATTGCATTCTACATCTCGTAGATCGCTAGCCTCCATTTTGTTCTTGTATATTTTCATTTAAAAAATGTTTATGTTTTTATATTAGAGTTCACGTTTAATGTTATATTTGTTTAGGGTGCACAGAATCATATATAGACATTAATATAACTTATGAAGTGATCTTCTAAGATAATTAATTTCCAAAGAGATTTTAATAATATCTGAAATTCCTACTAGAAATAGCTCCTCAACATGGAAACAACCAAAAAGCCCATCAATAGATGACTGGATAAAGAAGATGTGGCACATATACACTATGGAATACTACTCAGCCATAAGAAATGATGACATCGGATCATTTACAGCAAAATGGTGGGATCTTGATAACATCATACAAAGTGAAATAAGTAAATCAGAAAAAACCAGGAACTGCATTATTCCATACATAGGTGGGATATAAAAGCAAGATTAAGAGACATTGATTAGAGTGTGGTGGTTACAGGGAGTGGGGGGAGAAGGAGAGGGAAAGGGGAGGGGGAGGGGCACAAAGAAAACTAGATAGAAGGTGACAGAGGACAATCTGACTTTGGGTGATGGGTATGCAACATAATTGAATGACAAGATAACCTGGACATGTTTTCTTTGAATATATGTACCCTGATTTATCGATGTCACCCCATTAAAAAAATAAAATTATATATATATGAAAAAAAGAAATAGCTCCTCAGAATAAGGTTGTCCTCACTGTGGTATGTGGAATTGCCATATAGCTCTCCACCTCAGCACATTTTAAAAAAAATAATAAAAAAAAATAAATTTATTGTGGTTACATTGGTTAATAAAATTTTGTAGATTTATAGCATACCATTTTATAGTAATCATCTGTATATTGCATTGTGTGTTCAACACCCAAAGTTCACTCTCCTTCTGTCACCATTTATCACTCATTCATCCTCTTCTACCTGCCCCTACTGACCTGTTTCTCAGTAACCACCATACCATTGTCTGTCTCTATGAGTTTGCTTTTGGTTTTCGTTAAGTCCTTTCATCTATTTCACTCAGCCCCAACCATCGTCCCTCCTCTGAAAACTCTCAGTCTGTTCTCTGTATCTATGAGTGTGTTTCCTTTTGTGTTTTATTTTTTAAATTAGATTTTATATATTAATGAAATTATAAAATATTTGTATTTCTGTGACTGGCTTATTTCACCTAAAATAATACTAAGTCCATTCATCTTTTACAAGAAGTGAGATTTCATTCCTTTTATTTTTATATATTTTTATTTTTTTAGTAACTGAATGGCATTCCATTGTGTAAATGTACCATAGCCTTTTTATCCACTCATTTGTTGACAGGCTTGCCTCCATTTTGTTGAGTTTGTTTTGAGATTTATACGATTCCTATTCTTTTATTTGAGATGTTTCTGTTTCTCATCATTTTTTCTACACTTCTGTATTGTTTCTATGTATCAAGTAGATCCGCTACGTATCCAGTCTTAGCAAAGTGACCTAATATATGTTGTAGGTATTGTGTGTAGCCCTGTGGTTTAATCTTCCTGAGCACATGACTGGATATTCTGAGTACAATAGTATGGGTTTGTCTGCCCTTTTGTTGATCTTGGGACCTAAGTGCAGTTGGTTCCTTAGTGGTTGGTGTTGATCATCATGAGAAATGGCTGTGAGTGTGGCAGTGACCAGGGTGTACAAGCTGTTGTGAAGAGGCAGACTCCAAAGAGCAGGATTTTACCTCCTGGACTCATATATTTCTGGAGTCCCTCTTGGATTTGTCACTTATGGGACTAATTGAGAGTGCTCTGTGAGGTTTTGAAACTGTCAACTGAGTTTATTGAGTCTGAGGCCTCTTGGGAAAGACTCTGGTTCAGCCAGAATCAGCCGTTATCTGTTACGGACCAGGAGTTACCTGGTATGAGCAACAAAGTGATTATTGGTTGGTAGCTGATACACTGTGTCCGTGGGCTTGTGGGAGTCCACACTGTGAAATCCATCTTGCTGCCACCGGTACCGACCTTGGGATCACTCAGCAAGAGGGACTCTGAGGCCTCCCACCCCATGCTGGCTTCTTGTAAGGCTCAGTGTCTGAAACAAGCCTCAGGTGGTGTCAGTCACCAGGGTGGGTTGAATAGTTTATTAGGTTAATGCATTCAGATTGGACCATGTTGAGGGATGACGTTTTTTCTCCCATGTACCTGAACTGGGCAGATATTCTGGTGTTTGGCTTGTTCCCACCCATGAGTGACATCAGCCTGGGGAGAGTCTCTAACCCCTCACTGCTGACTCCCTGAGGTCCCACACAACTGCAGAGTCTGCAGGCTCCAGGTGAGGAGCAGCTGAACATGACATACGCTGACACTTTAGATTAGTGCCTCAGATTGATCGATGGTGCCCACTTCAATCTATATACACATAGTGAACACCACTCATACATAACTGTTAACTGTAAACGAGGCTTTCTTATGCAACTGGCACATTACCTGACACTCTTACAGAGGCCTAGACTATAAGCAGCAGGCAGGCAGCTACAGGTCTTGGGGGCCTTGGACATTTTGCTGTTCTTCCCAGAGCTGGTATTTGTGTCATCCAGCCATGAGGCAGAGCTTAGCCTGTCCCATGAGAACTCAACAAAGCACAGGCAGCTACCAACTGTGATTTTCTTTGTAGGTCCTAACAGGTAGCTCAGGGAATGTTGTATACAAGCAGTGTCTGACATTGACTTGTATTGAAGTTCCTTCCAAGAATCGCAGAACCCCAAAACATGGTATCTGGTTTCAGACTATAAAAACTTGACCAATTATCTGCACAGGCAGCACTCCCAAAAGGAGATTTGGGCATGCACCCGACCCTTCAAGGGTGAATTCTGCCTCATAGGGTCAACCCCCACAGAGCAGGTCATATATGGTAGTAAAGGTCAATCTTCACACACTGTCAACCTGAGAGCCAACATCACCTACAGTGAAGCCAACAACAATTAAGACTCAACCACAGGAAGGATCACATGAACCACACAGGAGACACTTGGAGCATCTAGCTCAGAGAATCAAGGATACTGCACTACAGAGCACTACAAAATAGAAAGATGACTTCCTGATTAGAGAAAATCGTCACCAATATTTCATTCAAGAGGGGTTAATATTCAAAATATGAGAATAACTCCTATGACTCAACCCTGAAAAGCCAAATAACTCTTCTCGAAAGGGGCAGAGGGCCTGAATAGACACCTCTCCAAGAGGACATACAGATGGCAGAGATATAGAGAAGATGCTCAGTGTCACTAATCATCAGAGAAGAATCAAACCCCTAATGAAAGAGGGTGAAATATACAGTGATGAATGAAAATGATTTAACTGGGTGATGGGAACACAACACACTCAACAGTTCAAATGTTATAGAAATGTCTACCTGAGACCTATGTACTCTCACTGATCAATGTCACCCAATTAAATTAAATTTTTGAAATAACAAAACTCTACTGAGATATTAGCTCACATCTGTCAGATGGGCTATCTTCAATAAATCAACAAAAACAAGTGTTGGCGAGGCTGTGGAGAAAGGGCACCCCTGTGCACTGTGGTGGGAATGCAGACTAGTGCAGCCACTGTGGGAAAGAGTGTGAAGCAGCCTCAAGAATTAAAAATGGAACTGCCTATAGCCAGAGATTCTACTTCTGGGAAGATACCTGAAAAATTCCCACCCTATAATTCAGAAGAATATAAGCACGTGTATGTTCACTGCAGCATCATATACAACTGACAAAATATTGAGGCAACCCAAGTGCCCTCGATCGATGAGTGGGTAAAAGTATTGTGGTGCAGATACACAGTAGAATATTTTTTGGTCATAAAAAAATAAAATCCTACCATTTGCAACAGCATGGAGGGCCTAAGTGTATAAGTCAGTGAGAGAAAGATAACTACCACATGGTTTCACTTATATGTGGAATCTAAAGAACACAATGAACAAAAATGGAAACAGACTTGTCAACACAGAGAACAGACTGATGAACACCATGGGGAGTGGAGGTGAGGGTGAGGTGACAAAGGTGATGAGATCAAGAATACTAATTGGTATTTCCAAGATAGTCAGTAGGCTGTAAAACATAAAGAATATAGTCAACAATATTGTCATAACTATGGTGGCAGGTGGGTCTTTGAAATATTGTGGGGAACACTTTGTAAATATATGATTTTCTAATTGCTGTGCTGTACACCTGAAATTAATGCAAAATGCTGTTAAATGCAAACTGTAATTTTAAAATAATACTAAAAATAAAGAAATGATCTATTTAACTTTTTTGGAAATTGAGTAATACTGTCATTATGTTGAGAGTGAACTGCAAAGTTTAAAAACATGAAGAACAACATAAATATATTTAATATAAGTAGGTGAATTAAACAAGACATCTACTATTAGACAAATATTTTCATTTTAAAAAAATCACTTGCTAAACTGCACATAAATTTTATTGAAGGTGCTTAATGTTTTATTTTGCTTGATGTATTCTATTTTATGCCTGTTTCTCAAGCATAATTAACAATAAAACTTTTAGTAGTCATAATTCTAAATCATCAGTAAAACTCAGTGGCCTTAAAGAACAACGTGTATTATCTAGTAGTTTCTGTGAATCAGGAATATGGTATAAGCCAGGTCTTGTACCTCAGGGCTTTTCATGAGGCTGAAATCATGGAGTTATTCACTACCAGGACCTTCGTTAGGGAAGGCTTCTGAGCTCACTGACATGGCTACAGGCAGAGTTTTCACAGAATGCCTGTGAGTTGAGGGCCTCAGTTCCCAGCTAGCTGTATAATTGTCCTCAGCTTGGCAACTAGCTCTTCCAAGGATAGTAAGGTGGAGATTCTGCCAGCAAAACAGACATCAACAACTTTTGTAACTTCAATGCTATCTCTTCAAACTTCAGATTAAAGGCAATTAGTCATGGAGAGAGATCAAGAAGAGGCAAAGACCACCAGGGCCAGGTGAAAACTTGAGTTTAAGATGAAATTTGCTTCAAATTCTCACATCTTCCTATTTTTCAGTGTTAACAAGTTTAGCAATAAAAATATCCTTTTAACTTCAAAATATTGTCAAACATAGACTGATTATGCATTCAGAGGAATATCATATATAAGAAAAACCTTCTGTTAGTATTTTATCTTCACTGTTTTTCCTAAACAAGTAACACCTCAAGACAGGATTGCTGTTAATATTTTCCTATTCTCCCTCATTCTCTTGGCTTTGACATAACACATTGCCTTTCATTTTTGACATCTTACCTTTGTCTTTGCGAATTTTTATGCAATATATGCAAATGAACAATAATATAATTAATATAAGTATTCCAGTGATGATTGCAAGCACAGTTTTTATAGTATGATCATCTTTTGCACAATTTTCTGAAAAACAAAACAGGACATAGACATGTATAGTTAGACTCAAGGTTCATTCTCAGTCTTCTCTCAGCCCAACAGAGCCCCCTTGTAGTTTTCTGCCCTCATCTAGGTAGTTTTGAGTGTTGTGTCTTTATTCAAAGAGTAGAAACCTGTGTGTGAACATCAAGTACTTTCACAATACTGCACTGTTTGCTATAGGAACACATAAAAACATACAGTTTCGGTGCTAAGAAAGTTTCACTCAAGTTATATTATGCAGTTGGATCTCCAGGGATTCTCTTCCCTAAAAGGTCAGGTGCTGCCACAAAATAATCACTAATAAATGCTTGGTTAATTTAATTTAACCATAGAGAACTGAACTAAAGAAGGGATTCTGTAGAGATCTTGTATGGGACAGCTTGATCCACCCAGAGTCAGAGTCAAATATTCAAACTACTTAAATAGAAAGTTACCAGTTAACATAACATACACAGCAAAAATTAATTCTTTTAGTATGAAGGAGAAATAAGACTTGCAAATATACAGAAACTGAAGGAATTTATCACCAGATAACTTCTATTGCAGGAAATTTTAAAGGGGGTTATTATAGAAAACAAAAAATAAATCACAATAAAACAAAACAAAGAACAAAAGATCACAATATGACAAGTAATATCACCAATAAACTCACAGCATTAACAGTCTAGTTTGTGACAACAAAAACTTAAAAGTGGGAGGGGTGAAGGTATGAACTCACAAAGGAGGCTGGAGATCAGATGCTTTCAAAAGAAAAAGGACTAGTGTATATGTAAAACTTTCTTTATCGTAAATTTAATGGAAACCACGCACACACACAAACTCAAAACTAAAACATACACCTTAGAAAAAGAGAAAACAGAGGTAGGTATGGAATATCACCAAACAAAATCAACAGACAGAAACACAAAGGACAAGAACCAACAAGGCACTGAGCTACCAGGAAACACCAGATTAAAGGGCACAGGAACCCTCACACCTCAACAATCACCAACACGTCAACAGACTGGGTTCAACAACAATGAGCAGATTAGATGAAAAAACAAAATCCAGTCATACGCTGCCTTCAGGAGACACATCTAAGCTGCCAAGACAGAGTTAGAGTCAAATGAAACGGTGGTGTATGATTCTATAAGCAAACGATATCCACAGACAGGCAGGTGTAGCCATACCTGTATCTGACAAAACAGATCTCAAGATAGCAAATGTAACAGGAACCAAAAATGGAAAGTAACAGGAAACAAAAAAATTTATAATGCTAAAAGAGACATTACATGATGAAGACATGACACTTTATTTTTTTACTTTTTGACAGAGACAGAGAGAGAGTCAGAGAGAGGGCCAGATAGGGACAGACAGACAGGAAGGGAGAGAGATGAGAAGCATCAGTTTTTTGTTGTGACACCTTAGTTGTTCATGGATTACTTTCTCATATCTGCCTTGACCTGGTGCTACAGCAGAGCCAGTGACCCCTTGCTCAAGGTAGCGACCTTGGGCTCAAACTGGTAAGCTTTGCTCAAACCAGATGAGCCCTCGCTCAAGCTGGCCACTTCGGGGTTTGCAACTTGGGTCCTCCACGTCCCAAATCGACTCTCTATCCACTGCACCACCGCCTGGACAGGTGACATGACACTTCTTAATATAATGCACTGAATCAGAAAACACAGAAATAAATAAACCAACTACTTACAAAAAGGGAAAAACAGACAAGATCATAATCATTAATCATTACAATCATAAGAAGAGACTTTCTTTCACATTTGAACTGTTTACAGTTCATATAGATCATTTCTGATTCTGCCTAATTAATCCACTCAGTTAAACATCTCATCAAAATTGATAGTCCATTATGTATTTGAAATTAAAACAACCACTATGTTTTGCAAAGGCTTCTTTTTCACAACTAAAGAATCTTTTATTTATTTAAACAGTTTTTCTGAGTTGGAGTTTCAGGGCCCGTCAAATTCTGGAGACTGTCACTTCATATGCTCACCAACGCTGAATTCCAGGGTTAACGTGGGTTTGCTGTGAACACTGGTGATGGGATGTTAGAAGGAGATTATACGAGAGCTTCTATAGAAATGACTTTCTTTATAGACACACCACAAACCTCTAAGTAAAACCAGCAGCATCAGAATGAGCTGGTCTGACATCCTCTGAGGTGTATTTATAACACTGGGGAACAAAATTTTTGTTGCATCCACAAAAACACTTGTTCTTACCTAATTCAAGTGTGCTGATCTCAAACCTGACATTAGTTTTTCGCTGTAAGCTACAGTATTTTTCCAATTCAAGATTTTAGGTTTTTATCTTATTGTAAAATTTTCAACATTTAGTTTAACATAATGAAGTAGAATGTCTTCTTGGGCATCATCTTTGTGAAAATATAATAATTTATATAATGCAGTAAATACACTAATACACTGAAAGATATGATTGTATCAGAATTTGTCTATAATTTTGAAATAGATCATATTAAAACACTTATTTTATTTATAAAATTTGTGCAAAACTTAAATTCTATTCCAGCAAAAATTTGCATTTGTAGCTCTTATGTTTGTGTACTTGTTGAGCACAATCTCATTTGATGCTCCAACAGTAGTCTGCTCATCACTAACAGCTCCAAAATTTTCAGGAAACTTATCAGGGTGACTGTTCAGGAAGTGAATCTTAATGCTCATGTTACATCCAATGTCGCAGAAAGCTGGCAGCATTGTAACTGCCACAAAAGACTGCCATGTTGCTTTCTCCTCCTTATTCATCTTCCTGGCAAATTCTTCATCACATATGAGGGTTCGAATTTGAGGTCCATCAAATATACCTGCTTTTATCTTCTCTAAAGACAAGGCAGGAAAAGCAGAAATAATATGTGGAAAGCATTCCCTTTCTCTATTCAAAGCCTGAACAAACTGCTTCATTAAAGCCAAGTTTGATGTGAAGTAGAGAAAAATAATCCTGTCTCGATTAACTACAGGTTCATTCACAATATTTTGCATCCCTACTTCCAGAGTTTCACGTTTAGGCCACTCCTTCTGTGTCCAGTGTTTCTCCCGAGCTCTGCTGTCCCACAAACACAGAAAGCAAGAATACTTCATGAAACCTCTCTGTTTTCCTAGTAGGAAATTTACCATTTTAAGATCCACACAAATGACCCAGTTATGCTCCTCATACTTCAGTAAGTCGAAGACAATTTTTATGTCATTATAATCTTCTCGCAGATGAGTTGAATAATCAATTGCAACTGCTGCATAAACATTACCGTTGTGTAGGAGAACACATTTTAGACTCCATTTAGAGCTGTCAAGAAATAGCCGCCATTCTGTTGGACTGTAAGTGGTAACACCTAGCTGGCTGAGAAGACTACTGATATCATGACAGTAAACACAGTGTTTGTCTTCTGGAAAAACGTCTACAAAAATTTGTTCACACTTTTTGAAATGGGATACTTTAGCTGACTGGTGAAGTACATTATTTTCTTGAAGCCTGGAGGCTAATAACTCAGCTTCTTTCTTTGATAGGCCCAAATCTCTTGCTAAGTTATTCCATTCAGGTTGGCTAAACTGCTGAGGGGTTAATGACTGCTTGGCATCAGAAGAAGACCCTTCAGATTCTAAAACCATTTCCTCATGCACCTTATCAAAATACACTTGATTACCATGTTCATTTTCTTCATCCTTAGAAGAAATAAAACAATTGAAAACTGGAACCAGGAGTGTCTCAGAACTTGGTATATGTCGTATTGCTGAAGGAATATTAGGATATGTGATCATATGTCATTTTGTCTTGCCGGTGTGCCCTTTGTATGGATCAGACAGAAATAACAGTCACTGCTGTGGTTCTTAAGTTCACACCAAACCATGGGAATACCAAAAGGCATTTTCTTTTTGTCCAGTCACAAAGCATTTCCTCACAATTATGACACACAATATGAGGAGCACCATTCTTGTCTTGATCGCCAAGGGGAACTTGAAAATAGGCAATATATGCACTTGTCACAAATGGTGAAATACTGCGCCTTTGATGTTGAAGTGTGCAACAGCCACATATATAACAGAAGGTGTTAGGACTATTCTTACATTTACGCCTACTCGAAAAAGCCATGATTCAATCTTAAAACAAAATTAGAGGGTGTTTTAATCAGATAATACTTTTTTACATTTAAAAACAACTACAATTATGTAAAAGTGATGTTTGTAAAACATTAATTGCCTTGTGGTTATGTTCAATCTGAAAGTCATTGCCCATTAACTCCAATTTAAAAACCTGACCAGGCGGGGGTGCAGTGGATAGAGCGTCGGACTGGGATATCGAAGACCCAGGTTTGAGACTCGAGGTCGCCAGTTGAGCGCAGGCTCATCTGGTTTGAGCAAAAGCTCACCAGCTTGGACCCAAGGTGGCTGGCTCAAGCAAGGAGTTATTTGGTTTGCTGAAGGCCCACAGTCAAGGCACATATAAGAAAGCAATCAATGAACAACTAAGGTGTCGCAATGCGCAATGAAAAACTAATGATTGATGCTTCTCATCTCTTCGTTCTTGTCTGTCCATCCCTGTCTATCCCTCTGACTCTCTCTGTCTCTGTAAAATAAATAAATAAATAAATAAATAAATAAATAAATAAATAAATAAATAAATAAAATGAAAAAATAAAAACCAATGCATGCCATTAACTGTAACAAAAAGAAATTAAAATTGCATTAAAACTAGGGCTTGCACCAAAAAACGAATTTCAGATTTGGAATTAACGAAGCAGAAATATATAGAAAAAGTTCTAAAACCTCATGCAACAAAAAATAATAAAAAAATTGTTACCCAGTGTAATAGTTCCAAATATCTATCTCACACCTTCCTTTCTCTTCCTTGAGCATCATGCTAATAATTACTGCGGTACAGACCTTTTTGTGCAGGAAGGACCTTTGGAAATGAATTTGTTCAGAATATCATACTTGTTGAAAAAACAAAGTCAGTCTAAAAGTCCTCTTGCCAATGTTCAGACGTACTGTGACAAAAATATCCAGTTTAATCACTTCAGTCATTTTTAAACTTACGATTTTCTCTGGGATTGTCAGTGGTGACTTGATAATCCGAAGTTGTTCCTACAATTAGAAGTGCAGCTAACATGATCTTGTGTAAATTAGTGGTAAGATGGAAAATATGACATTTGTTGTTGACTCTCATATAGTTTAAAACAGTATTTGTCTTCACTTCCTTCCTGCAAGCAAGCAGAATCAAGACCCAGATCAGTTTCCTCAGGAGAAGTGACCTCCATCACTTTCTAGGACGCAAGGGAGACTGGCGTCTGGGCGTGGCCCACGGTGGGGAACTGAGGACAGGGTTAGGATGCGGGGAGCCTCTCTCCTGGGTCAGGGATGGGCTTTGACCAAGGTCACCTCCCCTGGCAGCAGCTCCCCGGGAAGTGGAGGGTGCCCTGTCTGTCACAGGCCTGCTCTCATCCCCAAGTTTCTTCCTAAGGGCAGAGGGAGAAGCTGCAAACAGTAAGGAGGATTCTGGATCTTTAGAAGGTCTGCCTGAGTGAATTCCTGATGGGAATTGAGTGAGTGATTGCATTCCAGAAGGGGGCGCAGGGGAAAGAGAGTGAGAGTGTTCTTACCAGACAGAAAGTGAAACCACTGACAGGAAGAGAACTGAGGGGAGCCGGGATGATACAGGACAGAGAGGGGACCCAGAAACTACAGCGATCCAGTCACACATGTTCTCAGGACCAGAGAGACTAAGATTACAGTCTAGTGTTTAAGACAGAGAGGATTAGAGCTTTTCTAGAAGAATCCTTAAAGTTTTCTAAAGAGAGAAATAAGTTAGAACACTATAGTCAAATTATGAAGGTTAAATATGCTAAATTCAGGCCCTTTTCTCTCAATTCTTCATTGTCTCTACTGAGACTTTCTTATGTTTTACACACACACACACACACACACACACACACACACACACACACTGCTCTTCATTCCCATAATAAAATTTTCTGTTTAGATTTACCTGGCTGAGCCATCAACAGAAATGTATCAGTTTCTGAGGGTCATAGGACATCTTTCCCCTGTGAAGCCTCTTCTGAAACACGGAAGCTCACAGCCTAGAAACTTCCTCGCTCAGAGGCCCGGAGGTCTCCTCCCTGCGCGGCCCCAGCAGGGATGTGAGAGGAGCTCCCGGATGTGGAGAGCAGCTGGGGACTGCAGACTGCACTTTGTTCCCTCATTCCTGTGATGGTCATAGAGACCTCACCTGGCCATAAAGCCACGTGTATGATCTAGATATCAGTGCTGTGCTCATATAGACACACACACACACACACACACACACACACACACAAACACACACACCCCTAAGAATGGCTGACTCTCCACCTGCTTTTGTTGCTTTTAATACTATTGTCTAAGGGATTTACATGAAACATTCTCAGATCTATGTATTCATATTGTTCAGAGTAAGGACTGCGTGTATAAACTACCTCTACCACGTTTTGCAATCTAGACTTGTTCATCGTATAGTTTATGGAGAATACACCCAGGATGCTGAGGGGAGCTGTTTCCTTTGACATCTCAGCCCCACAGATGCTCACAGAGGGTCTGTGCACAAAGCTGGTGCAGATACTCACAGTCTTCAAGAGTCTGCTCTCAGGACACTCTGGGCACTCAATGCCCACAGCACTGAGTTAGAATTCTCTCAGTGGCTCTGGGCAAGAGATCAGAGCCACCACCTTTCATTAATTGTTATGTCACTTGCACTCAGTTTAACCACTTAAGACATAAACTAAACCCTATGGATCGTAACCTGAATTTACTAAAAATCCTTTGTTTTGATCTAGATTCCTATGATTTGATCCCTGACTGAGGTCCCAACTGGCCCTTGGGCTTCTGGGTCCCCCACACTCACGTCAGCATCTCACATTTCTTTGGTCTTAGAGCACTTTGTTCCATGTCTGAGAGAACCCACCATTGCCTGTCCCCCTTCTTAGGATGGAAATTTGAACGACTTTGTGAGAAACATTCCCAAACCATCCTGCTGGAACTCTAAGCTGCTCAGGGGAGACCTGGGCCCCACGGACTGAGATGGGGGTGATTCTCCACCATGAACCTACAGATCTGAGAAAGGTCAACAGTGATGGAGGCGGTTCTGGGACCCCTGCCCTGGGCGCCCCGAGCTTGTTGGTACAGACACCTGCTTCTGTTCATCTCACTCAGATGTGCCAAGTCTATGGAACTGTCCTGGAATCACAGTTTGGGGCACTTTTTCTGAAGATACTTCTTTCCACACTGTAGAGTTTGTGGTCATGCTGCTTTCAGGGTGGGCTCTGTGGTTCCCCCTTTAGGTTTCAGACCTGCTGTGAGTCACCCCAGTGCTCCACAGGGCAGGGCGGGGGTTTCATGCATGAGTTCTCCAGTGCACTGTGCTCTTTTAAATCCTATTTACTGCAATAAAATTAAATCACATATCAAACCAAGGGGTCATGATTAGTCTTAAAGCAATCTTGTTTTAAATGTGAAGTTTATACTGTTCACACAGCGTAAAATGGTAAAAACATAGTACATGCATTTAGAACAAAAGAGCAGGTGAATCCATGAATTTCATCTTTCATATATGTGTTGTTTTTATCACTATATTATATACTTTCCATATATATATATATCGATTCTTCCTTGTGGCACCTTAGTATTGCATTGATTGCTTTATCATATGTGCCTTGATGGGAGGGGACTCCAACACAGTGAATGACCCCTGGCTCAAGTCAGCAACATTGGACTCAAACTAGTGACCTTGGGCTGTAAACCAGTGACTATGGGGTTATGTCTATGATCGCATGCACAAGCCAGTGACCTTGTGCTCCTGCCAGTGACTTCCTTCTCAGCTGGTCAGCCTGAGCTTAAGCCGGGGACCTCAACATTATGAACCTGGGTTCTCAGCTTCACAAAACGAAGCTCTCTCCACTGTGCCACCACCTGCTTATGCTGTCACATATATTTTTAAAGTAAGTCACATTCAAGAATCCATACATCTTTTTTTCTAAAGTTTGCTAATTTTTTCATCTCTACTTTAACTCTGAGAATGATCTGCTGAGAATAATAAGGAGCCTGTTTCTCTGTCATTCTCTCTCTTATTACTCCTTCCTGATGTGTTGTGGATCTTTGAATACACTGCTTCAGATAATGTGAGGATTTCATGCAGACATTTTTATTACCTGGAAAAGAGTGATCACAGCACTAAAGTTACACAACCAATGACTTATAAAGATCGGGGTAATTAGTTGACCTTTGTTACATGATCCACGGGATTGAGATGTCAGATATATCGTTTTCATTGCTGGTAGAGTATTTTAATTTACACATTTTTTAAATGTGTTTTAGTGTTGAAAACTGAGAAAATCTTTAAGTTTTATTAAACTAAAGATAAAGTATTGGGACATTTCAGAGCTAAAGCCATGACAAAGATGACACACGAGCACAGTTAGAGAGAAGGAGACTTGAGAAGAATCTGACAAGTGAACGGGCAGGTCAGAGGACTTTCAGAAAGACTGAAGAGCTAGTGTCTGGGGAGAGCAGACAGAATGCTGGGAGGTCATTTCTGCAGGGAGATTTATAAGGCTGGTGATAGACTTTGTTAATAACTGAGTTGATATGTGGTGACTCTGGGCTCAGTGTGAGGCTGTGATAATTAGACACAAACATCACAGGACATGACAGCATGTGGGCTCCCTTCTCAGAAAGTCCCAATGGTGACAAACCCAGATCACAGATTTACTGAGAGGCAACAAGCATTTGGGACAATTCCTGTGATTTTCCTGCACAAACACACAGTTTCTCACACTCTTTCATCGTCCTCGACACTCAGACTCGTCCTTCTTTTCCGGAGCCCACAGTTCCCTCCCTCTGCTCTCGGGATGTCCCGCCCAGGTTTTCAGGGCTTGTCCTCAGGAGTTATTCACTCTCCACCAGATCAGTCCTTATGCAGATTTAGTCAACTCACAACTGAGGCCTGATCCTTCTAGCCACAGATTTGATGGTGGTCTTCCTCTGTGAGGTCTCCTGCACCCTGCCGTCTCTCCTGCCGTCTCTCCTGCTGTCCTCAGGACTGGGCTCCCACCTCCCTCTGTTCCTCCTCAGCACAGTCACCTCAGGAGACACCTTTTCTCCTGCACCTTCTGCCTCTCACTCCCTGCTCTCCTCTCTACATGAATATATGTTTTGCTATATTCCCATTAAAAACAAAACAAAATTGATAAAATAAAGACAAATAGAAACTAAATTCTTCTTTCATTGATAGAATCTGTCACATATTTCTTCCCTATAAACCGATATTTCTCTGAGAGATGGTCTGCCTTCAGCCTCCTCACTTTCCGAATGTCCGTCCTCTCTGCAGCCCCGTCTGTCTGCTGAACGTGCTCAGCTCGGTCCTGCGTGCTCTGCTGCCTGTGTCTCAGCCTGGAACGTGCACAGCACTGACACACAGACTCTCTCGTCCTGTAGATTTCCAGGACACGGTGCTCTTGTGGCTCCCAGGGTCTGCATGGGCCAGTCACTGGTCCTGCTCTCAGCCCTGTCCTCACCCTGCTCCCCCCTGTCCCTCTGTCCTAGGTTTTCCAGCTGTCCCTTCCTGCTCTGTCCCCTATGACTCTATCGATAGACTCACCCCGTCTCATGCTTCAGTGATCACTGATATATTAATGTGTTTCAAGTGTTTCTCCTGACTTCTGACTGATACATGGGACTCCCTCCAGAATGTCTCCCTGGGGTCATCCTATTTGTACCCCAAGGTCAGCACATGCAAAGCTGAATTAATCGTTTGTTCCTTAAATGTCCTCCTGGGACTGTGATTAAATCCTCATAATGCCACATTGTCCATCCATAGTATATTTCACACTTTCCATTTTTACAGCTATTGGTTATTTAAAAGAAAGATTTGTTCAAAAAGAATATTATTTTTAGTTTAAAAATACACTATGGAATACTACTCAGCCATAAGAAATGATGACATTGGATCATTTACAGCAAAATGGTGGGATCTTGATAACATTATACGAAGTGAAATAAGTAAATCAGAAAAAAACAGGAACTACATTATTCCATACGTAGGTGGGACATAAAAGTGAGAGTAAGAGACATTGATAAGAGTGTGGTGGCGCCTAACCGGGCGGTGGCGCAGTGGGTAGAGCATTGGACTGGGATGCGGAAGGACCCAGGTTCAAGACTCCAAGGTCTCCAGCTTGAGCGCAGGCTTGTCTGGTTTGAGCAAAGCTCACCAGCTTGGACCCAAGGTTGCTGGCTCAGGCAATGGGTTGCTCGGTCTTCTGAAGGCCCGCGGTCAAGGCGCATATGAGAAAGCAATCAATAAACAACTAAGGCGTCGCAACAAAAAAAACCCCTAATAATTGATGCTTCTCATCTCTCCATTCCTGTCTGTCTGTCCCTATCTATCCCTCTCTCTGACTCTCTCTCTGTCTCTGTAAAATAAATAAATAAATAAATAAATAAACAAAATTAAAAAAAAACAAAAACGTGTGGTGGTTATGGGGGGAGGGGGGAGAGGCAGAGGGAAAGGGGGTGAGGGAGGGGCACAAAGAAAACTAGATAGAAGGTGACAGAGGACAACCTGACTTTGGGTGATGGGTATGCAACATAATTGAATGACAAGATAACCTGGACATGTTATCTTTGAATATATGTATCCTGAGTTATTGATATCACCCCATTAAAAAATAAAGTTATAATAATAAAATAAAAAAATTTTAATAGACACTTTATATTTTTCACTATCATTTTAGAGGGGTGTTGTTGCTGGGCATACAGGCAGCTGTGTTGGGTACTGTGGTCCTATCTACCCATCCTGACATTACACAGTCATGGAAGTGCCACACTCATGTTTCTACAGCTCTGAACTCCCACCATTTAGAGAATATATTTCAAAAGCTGGCAAACTTGTATTTGTCGATGGCCCCTTCTCTCTAAGAAGACGTTTTTTCTTCCGAGCACCTGAAAACACCAGAAATTATTCTGCCTCCCTCTCCTTCCCTTCCACCTCAACCAGCTTCGTTCATTGTCCCCGCACTCTGTCCACCAGGGTCCTTCTACTGGGGTGTGCCCCCTGCACTGATGAGCAAATGTGAGGGTGAGAGGGATGGGGGATGGGCTTGTATGACCTCATCTAGTTCCTCAGTCAGTGTCACTGTCTCAGCGTTTTGACCTTTTTTAAAAAATATAAAACTCTTTTTCAATTTCTTTATTTTTCAAGTTGTTGGATGAATAGTGTTATCCTGATGTTACCTACCACATTCAACTTTAAAAAGAAATTCAACAGGTCCATTCATGCTGTTCTATAAGGTACACTCCCTACTTCTTTTCACAGTTGTGTAGTATTCCCCTGTGTAGATGCCCCTCAGCTCTTTCATCTACTCATCTCCTGACAGGCACTTGGGCTGCTTCCACAGCTTGACTGCTGTAAATAACGCTGCAGTGAACATAAGGGTGTCTATATATTTTTGAGTTAGTGTTTCAGGTATCTTTTGATATATTCCCGAGAGTGTAATTACTGGGTCATGGATGTATTGGACAGAAATATGCAAGTGACATAAGCCAGTCAGAGAAAGATTATTATCATATGATTTCACTGGTATGTGGAAACTAATGAACAAAATAAACTAACAAACAGACTATAACCAGACTCACCAGGTACAGAGGACAGGCAGACAGCTGTCAGAGTGGAGGTGGGTTGAGTGGAGAGCTGATTGAAAAAGGTAAAAGGATTAAAAAAATTTTTTAAAAACCCTGCAAAACTCATAGACGGAGAGCAAACATGGTGATTGTCAGAGAAGAAGGGGGGAGGGGGGAGGTAGAAGGACAGGATCAATGCTTTGGGGTGGTGAACATACAACAATATGCAGATGATGTATCATAGAATTGTAGTCCTGTATTCTGTATCATTTTATTAACCAAAGTCACCATCACAAACTCAATAAAAAATAATATGGAAGTCAGGAATAAACTATACTTTTATGTGGAATAAATTTTAATGTGTTTTTTAAATGATAAGCTTGATGTCTTTACTTGTGAAATGGAAGAGAAAGTCCACCTACCATAATTACTCTTTCCAAGTAGCATTTGAAATAAAAAGAAAAAGAGAAACAAAATTTTGAAATTTGTGATTTACTATGTATACTATTAATTCAAATATCAAATACAGAAAAAAACAGATTTCTCTGTTAAAAACAAAAAGTAAGTGCTTTTTATGCTATAATTACTACAAAAAGAGGGAGTCAATATATAAATGGTTAAATATTTACAGGAAAACACATGGGTCACAGAGAAGGAACCCTTAAAATTATTCACCTGTCTCCTTTGAGGTCTCTCTTCTGTCTTCTCCAAATTCCCTCTGCGCCATTGGAGACAGCTTTCTGCTTCCATGTGTCTCATTTTACCCCGGGGAATTCTGGGTAGACCATGTGCAAACCTTCCCGTCTGCCCGTTTGTCTCTCCTGTGCACTGATTCCTGATTTGTGCCTCCTGCTCGCACCAACTGGTGTCCCAGTGAAGATGTTGGTTTATTCACCTAACACCCTTTAAAGTGAGGGAATGGTCCCGCTGTTTCAATGACCAGTTGTGCGGAATGCTGCCTCCATACCCCCAGGAAGGACTTTCCTGCACAGACACTTCCCAGAACTCCAGCTGCTACGAGGTGCTGCAGGGAGTGGGGTCTGTGGTCTCTCTGTCAAACCATCCCCACAGCACTGCCCCCTCTCTGAACCAGTGCTCCAGACGACCAGTTCACTCAGGTAGCAGAGATCCCTAATGGGCTCCTGTGCAACGTGGATGCTCTTCATAGAATATACACTTAGGAATTGGAAGTGGAATAACCTTGTGAGCTGGGAACTTCTCTGCCTTAGCTCCTAGAACTGAATTTTAGATACTCGGTTATAATTGTCTGCACACCTGGATCTCTCAAAGCATTGCATCAATTGTTTACCAATATGATGTGGATTCACCTACACTGTTTATCCTATTTTTGAAGGCCTTATTAAATGATTATTTAATTTTGGAGATATGTTTCATACACATTTCAAAAAATTAAAAATATTTAATATATGGTTTCAGTTTAGATATTTAAAATTAAGAAACACCAGCAATGTGAAAGATAATATATCAAATATATTGGAGGAAAGGTTTGGAAGATGAGGACAAAAAGTATAATAACACATTTATTATAAGTAAAAATGTATAACTAAGATAACAGTAATTGGATGCCAATGGATTGTAACAGGAAATGACAGAAACCCTAGTCTGTCTGATGATGGGCTTTGTGTTAGGGGGTCCTACAGAGACTAGGTCCCAAAAGCCTCTTTCGAGCCCCCAGCAGGAATGAGCTACAAGTTGCACAGTTCAGTTGAGAGCAGCGTTTCCACCCACTCTGTCCCCGGAACTGGCTTCATGGGCTCCCTGCACCCAAATGCACCTGAGACAGGGGCCCAGATCATCAAACCAGAAACCCAAGCTGAACAGAGGATTTATATAGTTTGTTGCCAACACTGCTTACAAATTTGGACTGAATGTTTGTGTTCCTCCTTCCACTTGCTATATTAAAGTCTCAACCTGCAGCGTGATGGTATTGGCAGAGGAGCATTTGGGAGATGTCAGGTTTAGATCAGGTCATGAGATGAAGCCCCCATGGTTAAATAAGTGCTCTTTTTAGAAAACTAAACAAGGTCACATTCTGATTACTGGAGGTACAGTTCAACATGGGGACTTTGAGTTTGGAACAGGGAGTGCAATTCAATCTGTATCATAGTGTATAATGAAGAGGAAATGGGAACAGAGAAATATAAACAGACTATGTAACTATTTAACAAGTGTGGTTATAAAAAATAAGGGAGAATACAAGTGATAAATTTTATAGTTTTGCTTTTAATATGGGAAATATTTTGAAAAATTTAATTTAATTAAAAATTTTTAAAAATATTTAATGAGAGAGTGACGTCAGAGAAATGGCACCGTGAAGAGAGCTCTCGATACCTCTTCCCTAAATTTCAACAAATTCAACAACTAGAGACAGAAAAACAATCCCAGGAGCATCTGAAATACACATACCTCAAACAAAGGTACGATTGGGCAAACAGATGGCTGAATATAAAAACCACTCTGAAGGAAATAGGATGGAGAATGAAGTATTCAGCTTCCCTCACTGACCAAAGGAAGCTCTGCTTTCACTTGGAACTGAGAAGAAGGAGGAGGGAGGGCTGGGACGGAGACGTTCAAGCCGAGGTGACAGTGATCCTGCAGCTCAACCCATGCAGAGTGTGGAGCTAACACCAACAGCAAACCCTGGCAGAGGTGGGTGAGTGCTGTAATAGTTGGCTTGTTTACCCCTAGTCTCCTGATTGGCAAGTGCGGGCAGTGTATGAGTGGTTCCTCCTAGTGCCTTGGGCGTGGACTCTCGCATTACCGGATGGAGGGGCTGGGTCAGTGACTGTCAGCAGTAGCCTTCTGTGTGGGCTGCAGCCAGAGTCTCTGTATAATCCCTGCACCCCGAACAAGAGCATGCAGGGAGTGCACAAGTGCCGGCTTCCCTACGCCCGAACCTCTCCGAGTGGGGTGCCTCCGCCAGACATACAGGCTAAAAAAGCACATTCCCTGGGAAGGAAATTACGGAAGTGCTGGGAGGAGGGGTGCACAGGCAGCTTGCAGGCAGCCTCTGGATAGCAGACCCACGGACTGAATCATTGAAAGGAGCCTAAAATGCAGTCTGCTCACTGCCCAGCTGGCTTATGCTGGCAGCGGCTCTGGCTGACAAGGTCTTCTTTCCCAGGTCTATCATTTAAGAGAACCTGGAGTAGGGATCTTATAGTTCTTAGGGCATCTCGCTCTGCAGGCAGTGGCTGGGGCAACTTCCTGACAGCTGATACAGGTTAAAAAACACATTTCTACAGAACAGAGCTCAGAGAACACTGCAGAAGCTGGGTAGGCTAGGCAGTAGGCCTCCTAACAAGGGAGAAGCCTGTGAAGAGCACACCCATGGAGCGCTGAGGCAAATTTAACTAAATATACCTGGGGAACCTTAGAAAGGAGCCTGACCAGAAGTCAGCTCAAACCCCAGCCTGCTTAAGCTAATGGCTCTGGCTGGCAGAGTTTTCATACTCAGGGCTGTGCTCTAAAAGGACCTGGAGGAAGGACTTGGCAGCTTTTAAGACCTCCTGTTATGCAGTCAGTGACTGGGGCATCTTCCTGCCTGCCAATACAGGTTACAAAGTGCAAAAAGCCTGGGGAGAATGGTCCCACAGAGTGCTGAGGCATACTGGACATGCCTGGAGGCTCATAGAAAGACACCTTGAGAACAATCAGCTCCCAGCCCTGCCTGATTATGCTGGCGGCTCGGGCTGGCAAAGCCTTACCCAGAAACTTGCATTGAGAATGGATAGAGGGGTTTTTTGGCAGGTCTTAGAGCCTCTTGCTCTCCAGGCAGTGGCAGCAGCAACTTAACAGCTGGGTTCCCAGGTTGCTGGTTCAGGAAGGAGAGACTGGGGGAGAGGCTCTGGGAAAACAAACTCTCCCATTGTTGGAGCCTGCAAACGATAACAAGCCCCAACTACCAACAAGACTGAGGCTTAGTTTATGTCATTGCCATAGCGATCTCTACCCAAGAGTGTCACAGGGGCAGAACCTGGGGAACAGTGCCACTGGCCCAAATGAAAGACAGGAAAAAGGAAGAAGATAACCTCTCAAAACCAAAAAAACCCCCACAGTGTTTATAACTTTTCCCATTTTTTTCTTTTCATTTTTTTTTATCTTTTTTACTTCCACCTTGGTCCTTTTATCCTCTTCCTGTTTTACTCTTTTCTTTTCATTTTGAACTTATTTACCCATAGGTGTTACATTTTCTATTTTTTTTCTCTATATATAAGGGTTACATTCCAAAAACCATAATACTCTTTTTTTTAATTTTTATTTTCTCATTTTTCTCCCTCTCTTTTGGTTTCTTCTTTTCTCTTTCATTTTTCCTCTCATTCAACCCTCACTCACAAATTATTTTTTTTGGATTCAAATTTTCCTTTGTGGCATTTTGTGTGCTTTTTACTTTGCTGTTTATCTCATTAGCATTCCCCCAACTCTGCCTCTCCATTCTATGTAGTTTTTGTTTCACTTAATACAATAGAATTTGCATCTTTCACTGTATTTTTATTCTTTTTCTTTTTCTCTCTTTCACTATATTTCTGAATCGACCATCTTTTACAAACAAATTATTTTATTCTTGATCCAAATTTTTTCCTAGTAGTATTTTGTGGATTCTTACCTCCTTTTTTCGCCTTTATCACTTCTCCCCAAATCAGGCCCTTCATTCTATGTAGTTTTTGTTCCATTTAGCACAATATAATTTTCAGTTTTTCATTGTATTTTCTCAAAAATTTTTTTAATTTATTTTTTTACTTTTTAATCTTTATTTTATATTCCTTATCAACTCTTATTAGTGTTATTAATAATGCCACTCTCAAATTCCATTAAGAAAAAATAAATCAAATATCATGGATACAAAACACAGAGATATAGGATTAGAAAAAATCTATAGAAAAAAATTTAAATAGCTTGGAGACCTTGGAGTTAAATGACAGAGAATTTAAAATTGAAGTCCTAAAAATACTGAGGGAACTACAAAAAAGCACAGAAAGGCAATATAGGGAGCTCAAAAAACAATTCAACGAACAGAAAGAATACTTCATCAAGGAAATTAAAACTATGAAAATGAATCAAACAGAGATGAAAAACTCAATTCATAAACTGAAAAATGAGGTAACAAGCTTAGCTAATAGAACAGGCCAGATAGAGGAGAGAATTAGTGGCATAGAAGACAGGCAACTAGAGGCACTACAGAGAGAAGAGGAGAGAGACTCACAAATTTTAAAAAATGAGAAAGCCCTACAGGAATTGTCTGACTCCATCAAAAAGGGCAACATAATAATAATGGGTATATCAGAAGGAGAAGAGAGAGAAAATGAAATGGAGAACATATTCATAATAGACAAACTTCCAAATTCTGTGGAAAGAACTAAAGCCTCAAATTCAAGAAGCAAACAGACCTCCGAGTTATCTTAACCCTAACAAATATACTCTAAAGAACATCATAATGAAATTGGCACTAACCAATGACAAAGAAAAAATTCTCAAGGCAGCCAGGGAAAAGAAGAATACAACATATAAAGGAAGACCCATTAGGCCCATTGTCATCAGATTTTTCAGCAGAAACTCTACAAGCTAGAAGAGAATACACCCCAATATTTAAGTTCTGATAGTAACCAGAGGGGGGGAGGAGGAAGGAGAGGAAGGGGTGGGGGAAGGAAGAGACACAAAGAAAACCAGATAGTAGGTTACAGAAGACAATTTGAATTTGAGTGAGAGGTATGCCACATAATCCAACATCAAAATAATCTGGAGATGTTTTCTCTGAACATATGTACCCTGATTTATTAATATCACCCCATTAAAATTAATAAATAAAAAAATAAAATTCTGAAAGAGAGGAACTTCCAGCCAAGAATACTATATCCATCAAAGCTATCCTTCAAATACGAAGGAGAAATAAAAACATTCACAGATACAGAAAAGATGAGGGAATGTATCACCAGAAAACCCCCACTTTAAGAAATACTAAAGGGGGTTTTCCAACCAGATACAAAGAACAAAACAAAACAAAACCACAAGTAAAAGCTCTATCAAGATCTCAATAAAAACAAGATTAATCTGTGACAAAGAAACAAAAAAGGGGAGAGGACAAAAATTAACAGTAGCAAAGGAGAATGGAGTGCAGAAGTACTCATGAGATAGTGTACTACAATGAACATGACAGGTACCCTTTCCATTACTTAATGGTAACCAACCCTGAAAAAACCAACACAGAAGCACATAGCTTGAAAAAAGTAGGAACAGAAGAAAGAAGTATGGATAACAACCAAAGAAAAATATATGATAGCAAAACAAAAGAATCAAACAAGACACAACAGTATCAGAAATCAATATATAAAATGGCAATAGGAAACCCTCAAGTGTCAATAATTACACTATATGTAAATGGATTGAACTTACCAAGAAAAAGACACAGAGTAGCAGAATGGATTAAAAGAGAAAATTCAACTGTATGCTGCTTTGAGAAACACATCTAAGCAACAAGGATAAAAACAAATTCAAAGTGAAAGGCTAGAAAACAATACCCCAAGCAAATAGTATCCAAAATAAAGCAGGCGTAGCAATACTCATATATAATAATGCTGACTAGAAGACAGAAAAAGTACTCAGAGACAAAAATGGTCATTTCATAATGATTAAGGGGAAGTTGAATCAAGAAGACATAACACTTCTTAGTTTATATGCATCAAACCAAGGA